>NC_063162.1:125356768-125386768 GCF_023159225.1 Perognathus longimembris pacificus
AATCGTATACTATCCCAAGTTTTATGTATACTCAACTTTTCTTCATTTTTCTCAGTGAATTCCCAGAGGAGCTTGTGGTGTCATTGAAAAGCAATGTACATTAACAGCCGCAAGAAGGGAGTCATTTAAAATTAGTCACTTGAAAAAAAAGTTCTGTACTCAAAAATTATTAACTTTTAAACAAAGCTGTCAGAAGTGGCTGCATAGAACTTATAATTAATGATTATTGGAGGGAAAACTGGTTTCTGTGTATTGAAATAATGTATATATTGTTTGTTTTTACTGTTGCTTTGTGTGTGTGTGGATGAGCTTACATGTGTGAATTTAGACAAGGTTTGGTTTATCTGTAGTTGGACATCCCCTAAAAGTGTGCCTGTGTTTTTCTACTTCTATATTTAATTCAAATTTAAGTAGACAGTAGAGTTCTCTTAATTGTAAAAATTTCCAAGAGAGAGGGCAAGAGTCTCCTTAGAATTTGAAAATAATCATACATGTGAACACTAAATACACAGATTAGGATTGCCATGATGATATATATATATTTACATATATTTGACACACACATACACACACACGTGTGTCCTATTTACAACTTGCAAGGGACTCACAAGCCATTTGAAGATTTAAAGTAACCAACAGTACATAGTGAAAAGGCTCATGGACTCTAAAGGATGTGAAGACAGAGAACGTGGTTAACTCTACTACGAAAGACCAAATCAGTCATGATACCACCAAACCACAGTGATAGTATACACATGCTGAAATCTTAATGTGTACCTGCAGTGTAGTACAGCATGCCTCTGTTCATAGAACTTTCCCTACAAAATTAACTTGTGATCATTTCACATAAAATGCTTTTACTTGTAGTCATAAGGATAATTAAGTGAAAAGAGATAATTAAGTGAAAATAAGTGAAAACACTACATATACTGAAAAATGACAAGTGAGAAATATGGCTAGGTGAGAAATATGGCAAGATTCTCACCAAATGATCAAACAATCAACTTGGCTGAAGATTTTGTGTGTGTGTGTGTGTGTGTGTGTGTGTGTGTGTGTTATCTATGTATGTATGTATCTATCTCTAATTGTTGTATCATTACTACATGGGATTGTATATTGTATTCTGTCTAGATTGGCAACTTTTCTGAAACTTAATGTTTGTTTTTCTCTGTATTTTCGTTTTAATTATTATTTGAAGAGAATATGTGGCACATGTTGGAAGAAGAGACACTTCGTACATAAACACATTTTTATAAACTATTCTAATCATTCTATTTATCAGAGAATACATTTTAAGTAAACTGCCAATCATCTTTTTTAAAGCAGCCAAATGACAATTATTTTGCTATTGATTTGTTGTTTTCATAAGCAAATTTGTCCTGTGTTCCTTTTCCCTTAGCTTATCAAAAGCTAGGACTACAAATATGAGCCATCACATGAGATCACTTTAGAGTACACATTTCAGATTACTTTTTATTATGGACAATTAAAATATAATATCTACAATATTCAATGTATTTTTGGAAAAACCGAAATAGTTTTTTAAGTCAAGTTCCCTTCTGCCATATCATTTCTTATGTATCAAAATTAGATTGACATAATCTGTATTTCAGTCTGTCAACATGGGGAAAAGATCATTGTTTGTTTGTTTTTTGTTTTTTTTTTTTGTTTTTTGGCCAGTCCTAGGCCTTGGACTCAGGGCCTGAGCACTGTCCCTGGCTTCTTCCCGCTCAAGGCTAGCACTCTGCCACTTGAGCCACAGCGCCGCTTCTGGCCGTTTTCTGTATATGTGGTGCTGGGGAATCGAACCTAGGGCCTCGTGTATCCGAGGCAGGCACTCTTGCCACTAGGCTATATCCCCAGCCCAAGATCATTGTTTTTTGAGTGTTAAATATGAAGATTTTTATTTTGTTGTGTTTTGAGGAACAAGAATTCATCCACCCTGAATTGGATTTCCTCCCTCCCTCCCTCCCTCCAGCCCTTTCTTTCCTTCCTTTCTTTTCTCGTTTCCATTATTCATTTCTTATTTCTTTATAAGTGCCAAACTAGAAACGTTTGAACTGCATTTAAAATGGCAATTGAAATAGAGAACTTTATTTCTTAATCTTTTTCTATTTTCAAATGCACATCCATTTTACCTCATAAGTTTTTCTAAAGTAGTTATGCATATAAACACTTGATTTTATATATAGCAACACTAAATTGTGTTACCTAGTTTTGAAAAGGTTGCAAACTTGGCGAGTGCCTATTTGGTTATTACATGCTGGTTAGTGTGACTACACCTTCAAATATAGCAAGTACTACTGAACTGATATCCTCCCTAGGCTTTCCTATGCCTTTGCTCTTACATCATTCTATTTCTGCATAGCCATTCTCTTTCTAGGGTCTTCTCCCAAGAGGTTTCCTTATTCTGTGTTTTCATATTTCCTCTTTCCTTTTTTCTTTCTATCCCACCTTCTTTTCTCGTTGCCTGTTTCATTCCTAAAACTTTTAACAAATGAAAATGGGAGAGAAAGGCAATTTTAAACCAATTTTTTCTTTAATTTAGTGATTAAGCTTAGTGTTAGCTTTAGGTTCCTGAACTTTCTACTATAAGTTGTTTAAAATCAAAACATATTTCAAAAAGAAACTAGAATACTATGTTTATTATTCTTTCCATCAGAAAACTTATCTATGTAATTGTTTCTGTGTGTTTGTGTATATATATATATATATATTTGTATACTAAACCATCTGTATGAGTTATTGCAGGTGCATGTGTTAATATTTATTTCCATACATATTTTCTAATATACCCAGCTACAAAACTTTTGGATGTAGTGATTGTATTATTTAACTAAATTCTACATATATTTTAACTGGTTTAAACAGCAGATATTTATTCAGAATTGTATATTATTTCTATTTGTTTAATTCTTATTATGTATTTTAAATCATAACCTTAACACATTTCAAAAGGGTTTTTTTCACTTATAGCCCTGTGACATTGATAAGATGATCAGTATTGCAACTCTGAGAACACTGATAAGAAATTGTTAATCTTTAACAACATGAGCCAATGTACAAACATCTTTGCCTAATGCATTAAAAGGGTGGTACATAAACTTGGAGTCTGATGAAATCTGATGCCTATGGAAAACTATAAGTAATATGCTACTTTACTGTTATTGTTAAGTAGTTAGGTGCTATGCCATGTAACATGCTGAAGAATTTAAGAGAGATGAAGTACAGTTGTGAAGTAGATTGGCTCTTGCTTACAATGTCCCTTACTCTTTCTCCCTGGGAAAGGTGCCTGTGTCTGTGGCCATGATGACTCCCCAGGTGATCACCCCTCAGCAGATGCAGCAGATCCTGCAGCAGCAAGTCCTGTCTCCTCAGCAGCTCCAAGCCCTCCTCCAGCAGCAGCAAGCAGTCATGCTGCAGCAGGTAATGTGTGTTACCTGCTTTGGTGTTCTAGCTTGGCCCAGGACTTGTATACTGTTGAGTGCACCATGAAACTCTTTGACAACTCAGACTTCACACAAAGGCAGCTTGTTAGAACATTATCATGGACATTTTAATTATACCACTTAAGAAAACTTAAATTCATGTGTCTTCTATTAAGTCATTTATTAGGTCCAGAATAAACAGGAATAGGTGTACTTGGAAAGTGAAATGAATGCTAATTTTCAAATTCTTAAGTTCATTTGATTTGTGTATGTGTCAATAAAAGTGCAACAATACTTGCCACATAGTTCTTGCTTTTAACATCTTTATCATTTTAACACTGCTTTAAATTCATATAAATAGGAAATGTGAAATGGCTGCTTTTTTTCACTTTATCTATTTTTTAATTTATTTTAAAGATGTTGCACAGAGGGGTTACACTGAAATGATCACTTTGTTAACATGAAAATAACATCCTGAGATTTCTTTTCCAAAATGTTCTGATCAGTTAAGGAAAGAAGAATTAATCTTATATAGGCTAGAGTTAGATGACTAAGCCCACAAATCATAGGAACTTGTCACAGCCTTGAATATATCTAAAGTGGGCTTTATATTATATTCTTACTTATCATTGAAAATATATTGTACTTTACCTGACTTCTTGCATAGGTAAGTACTTTTCTCTCCTCTTTGATGAGGACTACAACCTAGTTACTTATATTCCAAAGATGGATGGATTAAATTATTTTTCTAACAAGTACTGAACAAGCTGATTTTATGGAGCAAACTTTTGAATCATATACTTGGTATTTTTCTATGTCTATAGAACTTCAAATGAAAGAATAAAGTATTCATTTGGCTCTGACTTTGAGGATAAAGCTTTTCTGTAACATCTTTATAAAATTTATATTTATTTTATTATCTTTAAGTAGTTGTACAAAGGAGTTCTACCATTCAACAAGTCAGTTCTTAAGTACAATGCATCATGATCAATGTCACCCCTTTTTGCCATGCTCTCCCACCCATTCCAAACACAACCCCTCCCCTCAAGTTCCTGAGATTCCTTCACCCTGCCCTCCTCTCTTCATCCATCTACTCCTCTATTCATGACCTCCCACCATACACCTTTCAATTTGTTTGGTAATTTTTAGATTCTCGATTGGAAAATGTCAGAGCAGCTTTGGTGGGAGGGGCAGGGGCAGAGGGAGGAAGGGAATTGTAGGTAGTTCTGACTCTTCCTCTTTTGGTGAGGTGAATCTTAAGGCTCCTCTACCATGTGCCAGTCTATCAGAGTTTAGGAGATTTATAATACATGAAACTTTTGCCTTTATTTATTAAAGTCAAAATGGTTTATTCAGCAACAACTACAAGAGTTTTACAAGAAACAGCAAGAGCAGTTACATCTTCAGCTTTTGCAGCAGCAGCAGCAGCAACAGCAGCAGCAGCAACAGCAGCAGCAGCAACAACAGCAGCAGCAACAGCAGCAGCAACAGCAGCAGCAGCAGCAGCAGCCTCCTCCGCCACCACCACATCCTGGAAAGCAAGCGAAAGAGGTAGGATCCAGTTATCTCACTGGATCTGTAATCATATGAGCGGGGAAGGGACTCTGAGAGGCAAGGATGTCTAAGATCTTCCTGTAACAAGGTTCTTGCTTGTCAAAGTTGCAGTGTTATATATATTTTACTGAGCTTAATAACAGTGACAGGGAAGCTCTCCTGTGCGCCTCTTTTGTGGCATGGGACTTAAGAGCCACAAGCCACTGCTGCTCTTCTAATAGTCACTAATGAATCACAGGCTACAAAGAGCCAGACATGTGGTGGACAAAGTACTGATTATCTTGTATTCACTGAGAAGCTAAGTTGGTGAGGGAACCTTCCCCCCCCCACCACTCCCCTCAGTGGTACAGCTGAGAGAACATGCATGCAAATATATCCCATTATTAGGGGAAGGGAGAAACGAAGGGAGACACAGGTTGAGCACAGATTTCAAAGTCACAGGCCCCTGATTAATGAACTGCTCTGTAGCTTTGGAGTGGCGAGTGGAAACTTACAGTTTGATATGCTCATAAATCAAACTGACAAGCTGGCTTCTCAGGCCTAGCTTGCACTTGTCAGCAAACAGCATCAAATATAAACATAACACAAACAAAACATGTTGAAGCAGTTAAATTGATCAGCAGGTATCAGAGCTGTTGTCTTCAAGCCCCCCATTATGCAAACGTACAGGAAACAGTTCTGACCTCCTGAGGCTTTGTTTCTGTTTGGATTTGTGAATAGAATTTTAGACAGCCATCAACTACAGAATAGAAATTGCTCCCTTATTTCTCCGGAGGCTTTGGGCAATCCACATGACTTGCTCCATTATGCAGTCTGTTTTCCAGTGAGCGCATCAGAAGTTTCTCTTCTCCCCAAACTAAAAAGAAAAGGTCTTCCACAGCAGCTTGTCCTCCTTTGAAGTGTGACTGCCATCTTCTACCCTCCCGAGTCCAAAGAACGCTGGTTCATCTTGTAATGCCTCACAAAATTGGAAGTTATACTTTTCTTTATAATAAGGCACTTTTTTTGCCTTGCACATAATTTTGCCTTTTGATATATTCCAAGAAGAGAGGAGAGGGAAAAGAGAGAGCTAACAGGGCTGTCCTGTGAGCGCTACATCCCAGTTTACTAATAGATCACCAGAGACCACATGCACGCACCTCTTCAGATCACACTTATTCAATGGCAAACAAAACAAGGAGAATAGTAGGGAAATTTCTAGAAAGTATTATCTTTTTTCCCCAATTACTTTTATTATTGTCTGGTATACACTTATTCTTAAAGTGCAAATCTCTGGTATATACACTCTCCAGACATGGCTGTGTACCCTTAGTGCAAATTCCATGGTTCCTTGCCAGTCTTCACTATTTGAGAACAGAGGCAACTGAACATCTAGAACCTGATCACATTTCTGTCCCAGAACTTTGATTACGGGAGGACCCAAAACTCATGAAGAATAGATGCAGTGTGTATTTTTGTGTGAGAGTGGTGGGTAGAGGAGGCCCATGATTTCTGCTTTGACTGGCTTTTTGTTTCTTTCAATACTAGCAGCAGCAGCAACAGCAGCAGCAGCAGTTGGCAGCGCAGCAGCTTGTCTTCCAGCAGCAGCTCATCCAGATGCAACAATTGCAACAGCAGCAGCACCTGCTGAGCCTACAGCGGCAGGGACTCATCTCCATTCCACCCGGCCAGGCAGCACTTCCTGTCCAATCATTGCCTCAAGGTACCTCTCAAACTTTGTCCATCCTTTTCAATCTGATACCTCTGACCTGTATTGCATAGCCTGAGAAATTTTTTTTTCTGTTGCCTTCAAGTTTATATTTAAAATATGATTGTTCATGTAGTGGCATGGTCCATTTTCTGGAGAGTATAATGAAGAAATTTAATCACACACTATTTTCAAGTGTACAGTAAATCTCTGCTCAAGTATTTTCTTTTTGATATGAAGTGTACATTTATTAGTCAGTATGTAAGTGTGGGGATGCTGATGCCAGACAGCACAAATATGAGTGAATATACAGGAGGACAGGCAGGTAACTGGATTACTGGGCAGTCTGATAACACCCCATTCATTGTAGGTGAGCTGATAATGACATTTGACAAATAACTGATAAATGTTCCTAGTCTTGACACTGAAATCTCTGTATATAAAATGTTAAATGAATCTACAGTGCAAACTCCATATTATGCTTTATGACATCCCATACTATACAAAATGGATAGATTGTATTTGTTTTCTCTAAAGTAGCATTGCATACACACACACACACACACACACACACACACACACACACACACACACACACACATTCATAGTACAGTGGCCCATGCCTATAATTGTAGCTACCAAGGAGGCTGAGATCTGAGGATTCTGGTTTGAAACCTGGTAAAAATGGTCAAGTGACAACCCTGAGCGAGAAAGCAAAGGGAGAGCAGGTTGGCCCTGAGTGCAAGCCACAATGACAGAAATAAAAAGGGATTTTTATATTCTTATTTGTTTTGGTCCATAGGAAATGATGAGTGCTCCAATGTTATTATATACATACATAAATCTTAATTTAAAAAAAAAGAAATTCAAGTAAAATAAAAAAATAACGTTACACAAATGGCTGCTAAATTCTCTATACAAATATAAGTTCTATCATTAGACTTCACTAAAGGGTATTCTAAGTTGTATTTCAGTTTTTCTGAAATGAAATTTATTACCCCAAGTAAATTTTTATTCAAGTTCATCATGTTTTTTATAGTATAGTAGTATTCTCCCTTTACAATTCAGACTCTCTGACATAGCATAGAAAAGCAAAAACAAGTAAATATATAAAGTTAGACTCCCCTAAAAAGTAATTTAAAAAATATACAGAATAATTTTTTGGTGGGACATGAAATTAAGAAAAATATGATAAACATATTTCTTTTTATTTGTCACATTCTGTCTCAGAGTTTGTTTTTCCTAGGCATTCCCCTTTCATGTGACATCACAAAATTAATGTTCTATTCACAAATTATTGTTCAGGAGAAAAATTAGTATACTTTGAGAGCAAATGAAGCAGGAAGAGGGTTGGTTGGCTGATGATTCAGTACAAATATGGGTTTCTTTAATGAAACTATAGAAACTCACTGACTATTTTTGTAGTAAAGTTTAAATGAAACATGTTCTTTGATTCTAATGACCTGAATCACAGAGAATCTCGTTGTGAAAGAATGATTACCATAATCTTAATTTAGTAAAACTATCTCAAGAAAGTTTAAAATGATGTTAATAGTAACATGATGTAACTTCTATAAAATACATTTATTAAATTACTTTCCTCCAAAATAAGCAAAAAAAGTTTATCAAACAATGTGATCTTTGGGCTGGGGATATAGCCTAGTGGCAAGAGTGCCTGCCTCGGATACACGAGGCCCTAGGTTCGATTCCCCAGCACCACATATACAGAAAACGGCCAGAAGCGGCGCTGTGGCTCAAGTGGCGGAGTGGTAGCCTTGAGCAGGAAGAAGCCAGGGACTGCTCAGGCCCTGAGTCCAAGGCCCAGGACTGGCCAAAAAAAAAAACAACAAAAAAAAAAAACAATGTGATCTTTGAATGCTTTTTTGAAAATTTCTGAATATAGCATCTCTTTTCCCTTTCCTTCTGTTTTTACTCTTCATTGGCACACAACAGATACTGCACACAGATGAAGAACATTTAGGAAAAGAAATTATATCTGAAAACAAACTTTGAGTAGAAAGTTTATGCTATTTATTTTTATTTTGGGGGACAGAGCACATTGTGTACTTCAGATTGCCTCAGATGCAAGATCCTCCTGACATTGTTTTCTAAATATTGAGGTTACAAGTATGTGTCACCATATTAAGCAGAAAATTCATACCTTAGATAAGGTAGTTGAAATCACTAAAACATGTTTCTATTAAAATGTTAAGAAATCCATTTGAGTAAAAATAGAGTTAAAACTTCAGTTGGAATCTGAGAGCATTGCTCAAGAAACACAGCACTTGCTTAGCAGTCTGGATTTATTGTCCATGACTAAAAGAAACCAGTAGAGTAGGAATGTGGCTCAGAAGTAGATCACTTGTCTTGTAAGCACAAGACCTTGAATTCAAATACCAATATTAGGAAAACAAAACAAAAAGCCAACAGAATAGTGTTAGTTTGCTCACTGGACAGTGTTTTTTGTTGGTACCATGGAATTGAAACAAACCGGGGTTATCATTGTCTTTTATACCACTTAGATGGTTGAATGTTGAAAGTATCATTGTGAGTACCTAACAGTAAAATACAGCAAAATGTGTGTCAGGTATATTGATCAACCACAGGGAAAGGATATATATCACCTTCCATATCTAGGGGTATGCATTTGTAATTTCTGTATATATGGTTCACTCAATTATGAATGAAAAATAAACATTTAAATTATATTTGTATTGAACATGTATAACTGCTTTCTCCTTATAATTAATCCTTAGGCTACATAGCAACTCTTTACATACACTTACTTGTCATTTAATATTATAAATAATCTACAGGTGATTTAAAGTATATGGGAAGATATATGTAGGATAGGATGGAATCCAGCCTTTCAAATTTTGACGATTAAGTCATGCTAAATCCAATTCCTTCAGATACTGAAAGATTATAATAATGTGACTGTGCTATTAAGTCCAAAGCAGAGAGAAAAGTAGCAAGCAGGTTTTAGATAATGTAAACACTGAATCATTTCTGTCTTCATTACTGTTTATTTTCAGGTGAAAGTATTTTGAATACTTTTATTACCAGCTCCTCATGTTACCCAGGCTGACTGATTCTTCCCATCTTCCCTAACCCTACCTATCCTATCTAATTTAATATCATAGTCTATGGCCATACCACCCTGAATGTGCCCAATCTCGTCTAAATTAATATCCTAACTGTATCCACCCACCCTTCTTATCTTTTTTCTTCCTCAAATTTTTATTATCAAACTGATGTACAGAGAGGTTACAGTATCATACCCTTCTTATCTTAAACTGTATAAAATTTTACTTAAATATCAGCAGTAAAATTATATAATTTTGATAGAAAAGTATAGTTATAGAAAGTTTTCTTTAAAGTTATAGTGCATTTTATCATGTTTCACATTGATTATAACAAATATTTTTAAGCATTTTCGGTCAATATGAATATTCTTATAATATTTAATTGTAATAAAAACAGTATAATTAAGCATGTCTTTAAATATACAAAAGTTCACATATACAGTGGCACAAGAAGAACACAGACAATAGAACAGAAAAATTTTTAAATCAGTATCAATATACTAATTATAAAGCCATTTAATGTGTATATAGTATATCTGTTCAGCAAGAAGTAACTCCAGTTAGTGACTTCAGGTCTCCACTTCTGATATTTTGCTTCCCTCAAGTTTAGATACCTGCATGTAACAGCGGTCCAAAATTTTTAAATAGAAAATTTAAAAAAACAAAACCCTCATGAATTTAAAATTGCTTTTCATTTGAGTTAACTTGATGAAATCTCATGTCATCCTGATCCATCCCCCCTAGGCCATGAATCACCCCATGTTTCAGCATGTTCTCAATATAAATGGTACCCAGGATTACCTGGGAATTGTTTAAGGAATTACCATTCCCTGACAATGGCCTTAAAGCATAAGAGTAATGGTATCATAAATTCACATGTGTGAAGGAAAAGCAGGTTGTAGGTGCCTCCTGTAAGTGAGAAGAGAGTGTTATTAAGAGTTCTTAAGAAGGAAGAAACAAATATACTGAGGTTGCTGATTTCCTAGAGGAAGGAGTCTTCGACCTGTGAAATTCTGAAAGAGATTGTGCTACGTTTTCTATCATATCCCAAACTACATGCAGTAGATGCAAAGGACTTAGTTTAGATGACAAAGGCAGGAAATTACAGCATTAGTGCTGAGCACAGTTTCAGATACCTAGCAGGTGTCTTGAAACATAAAAGTACTGAAAATAGCCTAAAATATCTTTAGGAATTTTTTTCACCCCAATGTTTTCCGTGTTTGGGGACTTATGATTTACTTAGAATATAACATTTATATTTCCAATGTGAAAGGCCAAATATGGAATGGTGGACTTTAGTCAATGTTATTTTTTTTGTTGTACTATTTGTGCTGGTCCTGGGGCTTGAACTCAGGGCCTGTGCGCTGTACTTGAGGTTTTATGCTTAAGTTTGGTGCTCTACCACTTGAGCCATACCTCCACTTTTGTCTCTTTGGTGGTTAATTGGATCTGAGAATCTCATAGACTTTCCTGTCCAGGCTAACTTCCAACTGCAATCCTCAGAACTCAGCCTCAAATTAAGGGCCTGAGAAACCGGTGCTGGGCTGTCAAACTATTTTGAGCAAGCACCTTGTAGAGTTTGAGATCAGAGCTGTTGTGTAATACAGAAGGTGAAAACTTTTAAGTAAAACATAATAAGATCTTCTGACTGAGAAAAGTGCTGATGATAGATTTACCTCCATGTTCAACCCAAATAAACGAGTTGGCTTTTACCTCATGCACCGCTTATGGAAGTCTAGCTAACTGCCTACTTCACCATCTCAGATGTTAACTTATTCAGTGGTTACATATTTCCATAGATAAACATTTTATTGAACTATGGTATAATGCCAGAAAGATGTGCAATGAGCATCATTCATAGTTATTATTCAAATGCCATAAAGTTTTAGGTTGATAACTTGGGAAGAGTCTCTCCTTTGGGATTTGAACTATACTAAAACTCCATCACTGGGCTGAAATTTGATAAACTTGTATAACTGGTTGAATAAAATTGAGTTTTGCCTATGGATTCAGTTCATTTTATGTGTAGAGACTAACTTATGTATAGAGACTAACTTGTAAATAAGTAAATGTGTAGAGAAATATTAAAACTATATTCAGTGTGTTCTTGAGAAAATATAAGTAAGAAAGGCTTTGATTCAATTATAATTCTAATTGTTATAAAATAGAATGGGCTACTAAAACAAAATGAATAACATTAAGATGGATTTCAAAATTTTTCTTTCTTTTCATTTCTGGTACTTTTTTTTTTTTTTTTTTTTTTTTTTTTTTTTTTTTGCCAGTCCTGGGCCTTGGACTCAAGGACTAAGCACTGTCCCTGGCTTCTTTTTGCTCAAGATAGAACTCTGCCACTTGAGCCACAGCACCACTTCTGGCCATTTTCTATATATGTGGTGCTGGGGAATGGGCTTCCTGTATATGAGGCAAGCACTCTTGCCACTAGGCCATATTCCCAGCCCATTTCTGGTACTTCTGCTCTACCACCTAGACTGAAGGCATAGACCTTCAGTCTAAAATGAGTTCTACTTAGTTTATAAATTTTTTGAAAAGTTCTGTTTGAGCGACTGGGAAAGCAGGAATCAGAGGTTAGACACCAACAAGTTCATCCAACAATCTGGGTTTAGTAGTACATTTTTGTAATCCTAATTATATAGGAGACTGTGGGTAGGAGAAGAGAAGAGAAAGAATACAAAAATAATGAACCTAAAAGAGAGCTGGCTCTATTACTAGAGCCTCTTCCTAGCAAGCACAACGTCCTAAGTCTAAATCCTAGTAACACACACACACACACACACATATGCATACACATTCACAAAAATTCAATTTGATGATATTTTTATCTTGACAGGAAAACTCAAAAGCAAGAATGTAAGCTTGCCAAATTAAAACAGCAATATGAAAACCTTAAACGGCATAATCTAAAATGTGAAAGTGCAGTCTAGAGCTATGTGGAGTGGCTCACACCTGTAGTCTCAGCTCTTCTGGAGGTGAAAATCCAGTGAATCATGGTTCAAGTCAATCAGAACAAAATGGTTTGATCCCACCTACATGAGATGCTACAGGTAGGAGGAGTACTGTTTGAGGATGACCCAGGGCAAAAAGGGATACCCTACTTGAAAAATTACTAAAAAGAAACTGAGAAGACTTATGACTCAAATGGTAGAGTACCAACCTACCAAGTGTTGGGCCCTAAGTTTATACCTTATCAGCTAAAAAAGAAAACACAAAGAAAGAAAAAGAGCTACATATAAAATATCTAGTAGTAAAATCACAGCACAAGTTTTCTTATTTTTTTATTTTTATTGAAAAGCTGATGTAGACAAGGGTTACAATTACACAAGTCAGGTATTTAGTACACTTCCTTTTGAAGTGCCATCTCCTCCCTCTATTTCAGTTATCTCCCTCTCAAACCAATGTTTTAGAATACCTATCAGAAGTTAAATTCACTCATTGATGGAGATATTTGTTGTTGATTTGGGTTTTAAGTATGCACTTAGTGTTACTGCTCTGATTTTAACATTTGAACAAAATATATAACTAATATACCTGTCATTGGCTACATATTAAAAATAGATTGTACTTGTGACTGACATTAGTCCCTTAGAAAATTGTAAATCAACAACTCACTAGGTTTGGTAGACCATAAGCACAGTCTGGTGGATTTTCTGGAAGCCATATCTCTCTTCTGGAGAGAAGATGTAGAGACCCATGTCAGAGCTGGAGTAGAAATTTACCTTTGCAATGTATTCTCTTCTGAGGGATATGATTGTTTTGGCCATGGGTATGCTGCTTTTTCAAATAAAAATTGAAAAGTAGAGAGTAATATACCAGTTCAAATTGTTAAATACAAAGTTGTCTTAACAAAAAAAAGTGATGCAAATACTTCTACGAAAGTCTTGTAATTATTTTTGCTTAAAAGTTACCATAGAACAAAGGCAGAGTATCACTAAATGTTACACTTACAAATTCACAGTAGGCTTGTTTTGTTTCATTAGCTATAAATAATATAATATTTAAAAATTAATTACTGGACATAAAAATGAAAAGATATTGAAAGAATTGTGTGTGTGTATGTGTGTGTGTGTGTGTGTGTGTGTGTGTGTGTGTTCCAGACCTAGGGCTTATACTCAGGTCCTGGCACTTTCTCTGAGCTTCTTTTACTTAAGGTTAGTACTCCCCATTTGAGCCATAGATCTACTTCTTGCAGTTTTTGAGTAGTTTATTGAAGATAATATTTTCATGGGGTTTCCTGCTCAGGGTGGTTTTGAACCAGAATCCTCACATCTCAGCATCCCAAATAGCTAGTATTATAAGTGTGGAAGAATATCTTGGCTTGAAAGAATATTTGTAGTAAATTTTAAAAAGTGCTTGAAAAAGAGTGCTAGTATTATATTGAATAATAAATCATACCATTGAAAAATTTTAAACTTTGGGTGTCCTATAGATGGTAGGCCTAGATACGAATTATCAAATTGCAATTAATTCCTGGCATCTTACAGGTACCTACAGACTCTGAAAACAGATTAAAGAATTATTACTATATTACTTTCTTTGTGGTATCCCATGCATTTTGATTAAGGATACATCCTTTTATTCACTCAACTCCTATGAAAAAATCACATTCTCAAAAAGATGAGAAACCTTTTCTCTTGACCAAGGGCCATTTGGATATTTATAATGCCATTTGTGGGCCATACAGAGTTGTTAATCTAATAGAAAGCCACAGGTAATCCAAGAGAAGTAAATTTGTCTGTGTCATCACTTTGCAAATGTGATGTGAAGGGCCTTACACAGGGCTTTCCAATTTTTTGTGGTCTTAGAGTTTTCCACAAACAATTGCAAAGATTTTTAGAACGTGTGTGTGTGTGTGTGTGTGTGTGTGTGTGTGTGTGTATTACTAAGAGAAAGTGAATTATTTTAAGATAAATCTTGACTCTTTCTCTGTAATATTCAAACTCTAACTCAGTGTAATTGCTGGAACAATTGGGTTCTGACCAAACTGGAAATCCTTTCCGGAGTAATCTGCACTGAAGGATTCCTTGCATCACAAGGCAAGCATTTTTAAAAGTAGATACTATATAGGTAAACTGCAGATAAATGAGTGCCAAAGGGGGAAAATATAATAAGTAGAAGGATCAGGAAAAGGAAAGCAAATGTAGGAGGACGTGGGAGAAATTGAACTTCTAGACAAAAACCACACAGCCCAGGAAGAGGTCCTGAGGAGTGACATGAGTAATGACTAGCCTCTACCTCACCGTCTGCTGGTATGACCTATGTATAACCCCAAACCCCAAATCATTACTATTGATAACAAGATTATTAAAATATAATACAAATGGGTTGGGTGAGATGTATTGGTTATCATGGGGATTCCTGTAAAGCCAGCTCTAGCCCCAGAGGAACAGTGTACACAAGTAAAATAGGTGAAGACGACTGCAACATGAAATGAAGAGGATAGAAAATTCTAGAAACAAGAGTTCAGTTTGGAAAACATAATGTTTCAGAAATCTGGTAAGTTTGCAGAAGAATTTTAATAGGAAGGCTATAGTTTGAAGAGGAGTATGAGCTGCATATAAGGTGGTTAATCCTAATTTATAAATGCTATTCAAATCTGATGTAAATTCATATAATTGTCAAATGAGTTTGTGTAGGTATTTGCCAAACATATTTGGAGCACATTGAAATCATTAAGATTCAAGTTTTCTTTGCCACTAGAAATTTTATACATATCTATTCTCCAAGTTATAGACATACAGAATACTTGGATTGACAGTGTTTTGAAGATTACATTCCGTAGAATACCATTCATTTCAACTTTTTATCTGTCTCTGAAAGAAAAGTAAACTGAATTAGTTCTTGTGAACTATCAAGACTTTAAAACTTTCAGAGTTGTACAAAATTGATTGATAATATCCTTATTACATATTTATAACAAGTTTTAGATCCATAAGTGTTAATCAATTGTTAGATATCAAGGCTTTGTCACAAGGTCACAGTAATAAGTAATTATCAATTTTCATTTTATTATTGCCTGATGGGTATTGCTAATTTTCAATTCCAACTAATAATATGAAAATCCTAGAGAAGGTAAAGATACTTACATTATCAAATTATTAACAGAACTTATAACTAAGTTGCTCATGATTCTGTCTAAATGCACTGTCATTTACAAAGTACAAAACATGTTTTTAGCCACCCAATCTATATTAAATAAACTATTACCAGTTATAATTCTTTAAGCATTTGTCTTATAGGTAAAAATGTTCGTGAATACGATAGTCTTTTTGAGCCACAAAATTTCCATATGGGAATCAGCATGTTTTTCATTATCAGTCAAGTCAACAAATATTTATTTACAACAAAGGACTATTCTAGCGACTAAAGATATGGCAGTAAATTAAGAAATACCTGTTAATCTTTATAAAATATAGTTTTAATGGGGACAGTGGGAATGATCCATAGCTTAAAAAATATTTTTTAGAAAAATAGCATAAAGCATTAAAAATGCTAGAAGGCATGATGGAGAAGAGCACTCACTAGTTTAACACTGTGGTCAAACACTGCTATGGGTGAGCTTAGAGTCTTCCATCCTTGGGAAGGGATGTAGAAAACAATCCTTCCATTGTCATTGGTTCACCACTACAGGGATCGGTGATTATATGCTAAGGGATGGGGGTAAGTTCAGTCTCCTCTCCATTGTTCTGTATGCACTTGCCTCTGTTCATTCCAACCCACCCACTAAAATGGTAAAGAGGTAAACCTGTGTTCCAGATCACCATCACTAGGGAATCTAATGTCATGAACTCTAGTTTGGGCATAAGGATTTTTTGAATAGCACTTCCCCCTTTCAGTCAGAGGTATACCTAGTAATAAAGAACACAGAGGTTAGAGCTGAAGGGGTACAGGTTTTGAATTCTACACACTGTTTATGATTTCAGTGATTTAGAAGCAACACTCTTAACCTTTCTAAGATTCTTTATGTTCATGTGTAATCTCCAGTGGGATTAACTGATGTTTTGAATGTAAAGCATTTAATAAGGCTCTAGAATACAGCAAATACTTAATGATAAATGATAGTAATTATAATTACAGTCTCATTTTCCTAGCATATGTGGTGTGTGTGGGGGTGGGTCTATGTGTGTGAGTGTGTGCACACACACATGTTATTGATGTTTATACTCAGGATTTTGTACATTTTAGGCAGATACTTTATTTAAGCCATCCTTCTCAGTTGAATTATCATTATTATTATTATTATTAGCCAGCCCTGGGCCTTGGACTCAGGGCCTGAGTACTGTCCCTGGCTTCTCTTTGCTCAAGGCTAGCACTCTGCCACTTGAGCCACTGCGCTCTCTACATATGTGGTGCTGGGAATGGAACCCAGGGCTTCATGTATATGAGGCAAGCAAAGCACTCTTGCTACTAGGCCATATTCCCAGCCCTAGATGAATTATGTTTTCTGGATAGAATTTTGCCTTTTATACAGAGCTGGCTGGATTTTTAATCTTTCTGTGTACATCTCCTGGGTAGCTAAGACTGCAAGGTAACAAGCCACAAGACCAGGTTTGTGTTTGTTTGTTGAGATAGTAACTTGCTAATATTTTTGCCGACTCTTGGCCTCAAACTGTGTTCCTCACAATCTCGGCCTTCCAACTGGCTGGACTTATAGGTATGTGCCACCATTATCGACCCTAGTCAGTCATTTTAATATTTTCTTAATACAGTGTTTTAAAAAACAAAATCACTGAAGTCAGACCACCTGGATTAGAATCACCAGGTATAAACTTTTTGCCATCAGACACATTTTTGAATTTTGTTCTTTGTTCTCTAAATTGATTAAAATAAAATGATGATTTTGTTAGATTATAGTAAGCATTAATGACCATAAGGAAAAGAATATGTAATGGTGTAGCATTTAGCTCATGTAAGTGCTGTTTTATAAATCATATGTGATAAAGGATAATCTTAATAATGTATTTCAAAACTTTTGTTAAAATCCAAATGAGTAGATTTCACCTAGACATACTATTGTGATGATGGTACAATCATGTAAGTTTGTATGATTTGAACCAAGGGATTGAAGTGAGTAGTGAGCTTTTTATCCATCAGACAAAACTGAAGAGGAGCTTTAACTATCACTTACTATACTTAAAAGATCCATGGAAAAAAATACTAGTTTTTTCTCAGGTATCACAAAGAAAACCTCATGTACAGTCTTGTTGAGAAAGAATAATATCCCCAAAATTGTTAAATCTCTTTTTTTTAGTTGAATGATAATTATTTTTTCTGATATTCTTTTTTCTTTCTTGGTTTTTTGCCTTTTCTTTTTTATGATATACATTATTTCTAAAATCTAATTCTCTTTCCATTCATTGTTGATTTATGAGCAGCAAGTAAAAGCAATATATGCACTTGGGGCTCATGCCTGTAATCCTAGCTACTCAGGAGGAAGCTACCCTTAACCAGATGTTGGGTGGGTTACATCTATAATCCTTATTACTGAGGAATCTAAGATCCAGAGGACTGAAGTTTATGGGAAGAAAAGTTTCTGGGACTCCATCTCCAAAATAACCATAAAAAAGCCAAACTGAAGGTATACCACAAATGGTAGATTACCAGCTATGCAAGCAAAGCTGAGTACATGTTGATGTCCTAAATTCAAGCTATAGTACCACAAAGCGGGGAAAAGCTACTCTTAAAGGATGATTAGGTATACAGGTTAATTGTTTAACTTTGAAATAAAACATGTAAGGATTTTTCCCTCTCTCTCTTTCTCTTTCTCTGTCTCTCTCTCTGTGAGTACTACCGGTTGAACTCAGATACTCAACTACATGAAATATTTTCACACAGGGACCTGGGCTTATAAAAGGGCTAGCTCAAGACCCTGGCACAAACATTTTCCTCCCTCCATGTGACCTGGCTTGAGAACCACCATGCCTGGCTTGTTTGTTGAGATGAAGTCTCATAAACTTTTTGTCAATCTCTAACTCTGCCTTCTGAGTAACTGAGATTACAAGTATATACTACAGGCCCAACCTTGCAGGATTTTTTTTTCCATTAACTCATATATTTACCCCAATACTATTGATTTCAATACCATTTTCAAAATGCCAATCTTTAAAAAATAACTTATTTAGGACAAAGTTATAGTTCAGATGACATACAAGCAAGTTTTAGTAATCACTTTTGTTGTTGGAATGAATCCATTACTTATCCACACTTGTAATATAAACTTTTGGTCCTAATAGTCAAGCTTTCTTTCCTCTTATAGCTGGCTTAAGTCCTGCTGAGATCCAGCAGTTATGGAAAGAAGTGACTGGAGTTCACAGTATGGAAGACAATGGCATTAAACACGGAGGGCTGGACCTAACCACCAACAATTCCTCCTCTACTACCTCCTCCACCACTTCCAAAGCATCACCACCCATCACTCATCATTCCATGGTAAATGGACAGTCTTCAGTCCTCAATGCAAGACGAGACAGGTAAGTCTCCACAGCTACATTCAGTAGATAAATGGATAGCTATCCATCACCACATTTCAGTGTCATCACTGAGCAAATTAAAAGTAAAAATGAATACTTCATGAGGACAAAGTGCAGAGAACAAGTTAAGTAAGAATTGTTATCTCATTTTTATTATGTAAATAAAGCAAATGAAATGTCAGTAATGTAATAGATGTGGTTGGTAAATTTTCCTGAAGAAATATGTTTTTTCCAAGTGCATATAAAATTCTGTGTCCATGTATGCCGTGACTAAGAAATCACAATTAACCTGATTTATATGAGAACTTTTAACCATTTTCAGGCCAATATACAGTTTCTAATTTTCACTTAAGTAAAAATTCATACACACTTATACTCTCCTCAGTATATTGAACAAACTCTTAGAAATTAGACAGTGTATACACATTGATAAATAAGCTCAATCAAAAGAAACAAGAAGATAGAACTGCTTTTATTTATTGTTATGACATGGTAGGATTTTTTAACACATAAAAATATAAACATGGGTGTTTGTCTATATGACTTTGACTAACAATCAGTACAGCGAAATAATTTGATGGTCAAAACATTGAATACATAGTTAGATAATTTTTCAATTTCCTGTTTTATTTTTGTTGTGTAAAAATCTGTTTGTTAAAAAAATATCCAGGTACTTTTTTTCAAAAAATGTTATTGATTTAAATGTTACACTAAGAAAATCTAAAATAATTGACATGAAGTATTAAGCTAAAATATTGCTCAGAACAAAGTCTCTTTGGAAAGATGGAAATTAATTGGAGAATTCTATGATACAATAGTATAGATTCATTTATAGTTGTATGTAAATGAAGTGGGTTCATAGTGATTTGTTTTGAATAAAAATATACCTACTTTAGTCAGATATGTATATATTTCATTTACATCTTTGTCATAATTAATTTCTCAAAGAAACAAATGTTTAATGATAGTGTACTTTAAAATGTAAATAGTGTTCATGGCCTCTTTTGAGCAGGTAGAAAAGTTCATGTCAGTTTTTTTTTTTTTTTACAAAATGATACACTTATGAACACTGTCATGCTATTGTTTTGAGATTAACTTGAAAACAATATCTTTCAAAAGTTAGTTTCTCTTGGATTCTTTATACAGTATATATAATATATAATATATAATAGTCACTCGTCAAAAGCTTACAGTTATTAGGTAGGGGTATAGTTAATGAATACTGGCCCAGAGTAACATATTGAACCAAGTAGGTCTATTAAAATATATATGGGCCACATATAAATATTAAACTATTTTAATAATTTCAATGTCCTACACATTTATATCTCTTTTTAAAAATAATTTCAAAAACTTTATGGTGTATGCTATTACTTTCTTTAAAATGCCTTCTTTTACTTGAACATATAAGAATGTGCATTTTTTTTTTGTTTAGAGGCAAAATGTTACATGAAGGTCATATGGCAGAATTAGCATATGATATTATACAGTCCTCTTAGTTTTTCTTCCTTTATTAACAGTCATCTTTGGCTCTCTTTCTTCTCTAATTGGAACATCATCTAGCCTTGGCAGTTGAACTATTCAATAGAACGATTAAATTTTTCTGACTGCTCTGAGCTGAATTGACCTGTTTTGACCTGTTTGTCACTGATCGTAACCTGACAGGCGCTAGCAGCCTGCAACGATTATGGCTTTTTGAGATGAATCTGACGTCCTGTTCTTTTGCTACAGCTCGTCACATGAGGAGACGGGGGCCTCACACACTCTCTATGGCCATGGGGTTTGCAAGTGGCCCGGCTGTGAAAGCATTTGTGAAGATTTTGGACAGTTTTTAAAGTAGGTTTTAACTTTAGTATTTGAGTGGGAGGTGCACTGTATGGGAGTCTCAGATACGTCATAAATAAAAATAAAGGGAGCTGTGGAAAGATCCATCCAAAAACATACCAAGTTCTCAGTGAATTCCAACAAGTAGATTATCCATGTTAGGTTCAGAAGGTGGACACATCATGGTCATCTTTTGTGAGCATCTTTTATAAATCATCAGTAAGACTTTTGAGAAAATGAACAAGAACCTACTATGGTACCGAGATTAATCATATACAGACATGGTTTTAGGATACCCTTAATTCTGAATTTACAATGAAAATTTCAGGTCATATATGAGAATGCATAAAATCTCTCTATGTATTTCGATAAATAGGTGTGTTTTGAGTTTATTTTTGAGTTACAGATTTTTAATTTCCCAGTTTAAGTAATGATATTTAATAACAAGAATGAAAATTAGAAGTTAATGGTATGGAAAACCTAAAAGAAAAAATTGTTTTACCTTTTTGTCCTTCTTGAAACCAAAAGTTGCATACATGACTGAATGATTATAGCTCATCTAATTTAAAATCAAAGACTTGGGCCATCTTAAATTTTTTTTCAAACAATGATATTGGATTGTTAAAAGGTTATTTTTAGGGGATGTTCATCAAATGAAAATATTCATCTTTCATAAATCCATTTTTACCACCCCCCCAACACACACACAGACACACACACTCACACACACACACACACGACTATCAGTCACAGGAGAGATCTAAGTAAAGAGCTCCTCCAGACAGGGTTTATGGAGATGAGTAACTTTGCAGGCTGAGACTCTTATGTTGTCATGGAGCAGCTCACAGGGTGAATGAACTGTTTCATGCTTCATCAACAATTAAGTTAATTAGCTCATTTGAAATTGCACTGCTTTGTTGCCAGGATGTTGGCAGAAACATCAAAAAGATGTGTTTACAAATGGTAGACTGACTATTGCGTAGACAGTGAAAGCACCATCAACATGGTACAAGACCTTGGCATTATAAGAACTTTATAACTGACTTACAGTGAGACTTCCATGAAGATTTTGTCTTAGCTTTTCAACATTTCTGACCAATTAAAAGAAAATTTGCTTCATGTAGCCCAACAGATTTTTATAAATGGAACACTTGCATCTGTTAGACCAAAGGAGCAGTGAGCTGCTGTTTTGCAGAGAGGAGGCATGAAAGTCATTATCCTGTTCCAAGCAAAGAGAGCTAAAAAAAAAAAAAGCAAGATAGCTTTGCTAACAGTTTTCTTTCTTTAAAAAAATACAGAATATGAGGTATAAATTATTTTAACAAGTAATTTCATATTTCCTTGTTTGAATAGGTTAATCTTCACCAATATGTTATCTTGTTTACTGTTGCTTGGATAAGAATTGCATTAGTTCATAAAAATGGCAATTTAAGTAACAAGACTACTAAAAGTTGTGCACTTTTTTGCTCCAAACTGCTTAAAATACATCTTTTTTGCACCCCCACTTTTTTTTGTAAAACTCAAACTTTAGCTGTATATAGTACTCCATATCTGGATGATAATGAGTTCAAGGCCAGCCTGAAACTGGTCCCAAACTAGCCTGGGAAAGAAGGAAACCCTGCAAAAGTAATAATAATAAATCTTTTGGCACTGGAAAGAGGCACTTTTATTCATCCCCAACTGTTTTTTTTAACTGCTCACAATCAGAGGAAGATGAATATAAACTCTACTTGTATCCCCCACGGTCCTTTTTCATATTCCTGCCAACGTTTTTTACTTTATTTTTTTTCTTAACTGAAGAAACTACAATTAAAAAAGCATTTCCTTTCTATTAAATATCAACTTCAGTTTCAGAGAGTGACCATTTTTCCAACCCATTAGCTTCATAGGGATGACAGAACTAATGACAATAGATTTTTAAGGTCTTTCTTTGAGTCTATTTTTGTTATGATGTGTATGCGTTAGACTGTTATTCAAAGATCTGTGATAAATTCTGATAGAGCAAATGTCAGTATTCTGTGATAAAATGAAATATTAATTAGATGCCGTCTCATAGTGGTAAACTCTCTTTCTTAAAGATGTACAAGAAAAATAAAAATTAATAAGACAATATAGCTTAGAAATGAACTAACTTTATTATGAAGGAAGTGATGAACATGTCACCACCTGTACACACTTTCACAGAGGAAGCTTCTCTTTTTGTAAGGAAGGAGAGAACTTAGGATGAGCCATATAAAAAGCCAGAAAGATCGTTATTTCAGATTTTTCCTGTTTACCTCTTCTCACAAAATTTCATATTCAAATTTATTAAAAGTTTTTAAGGATATCAACACAACTATTCTATTTTCTGTTTTACAAGTTTGTCTTTTCCAGAACTCTGTGGAAATAAAATTTTGCATTATGTTAGAAAGCAGTTTATAAGGAGCATAATAGCCTTTTTAGTTCTAGACTATACTAGAAATAAATTTTACAGTATCAGTTTTAATTTAACATTAAATAAATGAAAGCTTGAAATGAAAGGAAGTGATCTCTATTTAGCCTACTTGTAGTAAATAATATAAAAGAATAAAGAATACATTGTTTTAAATTCTCTTTCTCAATTAAATGTCCAAATGAACTCTAGGAATTCTGTTTGCCCAGAATTAAATGAAAATCTATCATATAAAAGTTCCTTATTTGTGATAAAAAGTGAGCTTGCATATATTAAAATATATTATAACACATATATTTTTCAGGCAGTAACTTTTTATTCATTTTATTATGTAACTATATCTGCCATATATTGTTCTTTATTTCTATACTCTTTGCTATCAACTTTTCTGTTAAACAAAAAACCCAAAAGCTAAGAGTAACAAGTGTTATGGAAAGCAATAACCTGAAAAAGTAACAACATAAGATGTGAAAGTCAGTCCAGACTTCAAACATATATACAAAATTTCAGTTTTACTATCAAGTTGGTGCTCACAGGCCCTAACCATTTTTGAGGTTCTCACAGATCACTAAAAGCATTTAAGACGACTTTTTCATTACTGTCTTAGAAATGTCAAAGTATAGTAACATCTGACAAAACTTTAGTGTAGTTTGACTGCAAAATTAATTAGCATTCAAATGGACCTCACTCAGCTTGAAGCTAGACAGAATGACTTTCAGAACTTAAACCAAAAGGTTCAGAATATAGGTTTCCAGTAAGTAGACAAGTGTCCTTGAACCTGCATGCACAGATGCCAGCAAACAAAACATGATCTGAGATGCAAGATGGAAATACTCTCCGTTAAGAAAGGCAGAATAGTTGGTGTCCACAAAGGCATCTGTGCAAACATTAATAATCTAAAAATGAATTAGTTCATAGAGATAAATGATTCAAGTTGGTTAAAAATGAAAAATTTAAGACTTGTTAGCATGAAGTGTCATAAAAAGACAGTGGAAACAATGGCTTATTTAGTGGAAATCTGTTTCTTTTTTTTCTTTCAGCTGACTATAAAATACAATGCCCTTCCTTACTGTGTATTGTCTATTTCTTTGTCTTTCACTAGGCAGCATGGCTACAAAATTATGACCTCAAGAAGGCATTCTTTGAACTTGTCAGAGTGTTGTTTCTTTTGGTGACAGTGCCCCCATCTCTCAAAACTAAGGCATCTCACATAATCAGCTAAATGAATAGTGACAGCTAACATTTTGTATTTAAACTCCTGTCAGTGTTTAAACATAAAGAGCTTGATGCAAAATAAATCAAACACCAGTGATATGCAAGTGAAACATTTTGTTAAAACAGCCCCTGACATACTTGGATCTAAATCTGATCCCTTTTTAGCTTATAAAAATGCTATAACTTTAAATGAATTTGAGAAATCTAGAGGTTAAAATTGAATTGCTAATCTGCAGTATATATAATTGAAGTTACTGCACGCATTCATAACCATAAAAGCCTCATTAAAGAGAATTGTGCATTAAATAAATTGGAAAGATACTTTCCTACTTTTTTGTCTTCCTGAAATGCCTGCTTAATTGTTTTTAGAAAGACTTCCACTGCCTATTTATGTTTTTCCCCAGTTCACACTACCTGCCTAGCACGCAGATTCAATGCAATTTTGAAAGAACATCAGTCGACCACATCATTTATTCCATTTTGAAAACAAAAATCAATATACCTATAAAGTGACCCATAAATTAGAACTGGCTCACACGATGTTTGTTCAGTGCTGCCTTTCTGAAGGCCCCCTTTGCATTTTTCTTCACCTCTCTGTTTGAACTGCAGTCTCGGTAAGAGGCTCATTAGGGGACATTAGGGACTGGAGCTAACCAGAATTCCAGAGCTTGCTTTGCTCTTATTAATGCATAGTAGAGTAGAATGCATTTAAATATTTCATAGGCATTCAGTAATTTGTGTGTAATCGCCTTGTTAGCAGGCCAGTAGAAGTAGAACAGGCCTGTGAAATGGTGTTAGTGATTGCATGGGTAATTTACAGACCTTTGCCATCAGAAAGAGTATTATTGTTGGCTAGTATGAAGCTGTGAAATAGAACTAGCAATAAGTAAAAGAAGAAACTTAATAAAGGTTTTGTAAGGAGAGCATCTTCAAGGATAACAACCCCACTTGGTCCTTTTGAAGCCACCATAATTTATGACATAGGCAATATATCAAATGTATAAGGTAGCCTTATGGAGCATTCGCATGAAAAGGATATTTGCAACATTAGTTCCAACTTCCTGCAAGGGACATGATTAAATGATTAATGAAATGTCCCTTTGCATATGCATTTTGAAACAGCAATTAGGCACTGACTGAGAAAATCCACCAATCCTCTCATTTTTCAGTATTATCTTGTTCTTGATTTATAAATCATAGAGAATTTTCGAACAGCAATATGCAGTACCTGAGATAGTTAGAAAAACATAAAAGAGAATAATTTGGGCACAAAACAGTCATAAATACATAAATTCATCATTTAATGTTAATACTTAGCATATTTATTTAGTCTTATTGCATTGTATTTATATCCGACACTATTTCTGTACTTTGATTGGCATAATTAAGTAGGGGGATGAATAGGCACTATTATTTTACATATCACTGGTAAACAATAGCGAGGAAGGGAGAAGGGAGATGTGGCAGAGGTATGTATGTGTTTTTCAAGTTCTCAGTAATCCACTGGAGGCTGTTCTATAAATGATCATTGAAGGGCTGCAAGCTAGCCTATAATTACAGGAAAGAAAGTGGCAGCTCTGGCATTTCATAACTATGTGTCCTCGAAAAGTGCTTTGTGAGTTTGTCACCAATGATAATTTAGATAGAGGCTCATTACTGAACATCACAACACTTTAAAAACCTTTCGCCTTCATACAGGAGAATAAAGGACTATTTTAATGGCAAGGTTCTTTTGTGTTCCACTGAAAAATTCAATCAAGACAAAACCTCATTGACTATTATTGTAGTCTACAGTCTCTATTCTAATAAAAGCTGCAGAGATAAATTGAATAGGTCTCGAAGACCCAAGTATATAATGAAAACATTTTGCACTTTTTTTAGTCCTTTAAATATAATATAATGATTACCACTAAGAAGTAAACAAGTATTTAAAAAACCTTTTTAAAATAATTTCATATAGAAATAAACATGTTATAGTGAATGTCCTTTTTCTTGTAAGGCTCTATCTTCTATTTAACTTCCTTTCTCTATTCAGATCCAAACTTTGGATACAACTGAACCAATTTTTAATTTTAGATTGATTGTGGGATGAATTATGCGTGTGTGCTCCTCCTGAGTTCATGCTTAAAAACCAGTCTACCAATACAGTAATAGTAAACTATGCAACCAGTTCCTGTATAGGGCTGCTAGACCCTTGCCACATAGTTCATTGAAATTAGGGGAGGGGTCTGAAGGACAAGTCTTACATGTGGCTTTGCTAGTTAAGAAGCATTACAATTTATACCCTAGCGTAACTCTTGTATTCCACACCTTCTTTCCAGAGAGAGTGAAATGAAATCTATTCTTCATCACAATTAGTTTCAATGAACTAGTGCCAGAGCTGATGGTGGATAAAAGTGCCTATCCCACACTCCATCCACATACTTCCAGCTTGCAGTGATAGACCAGAGTTTCTCATCAATCAACTCTCAATTGTACAGAGATAAATAGAGGTTTGTTGTCATAATCAGTGAGGATCTATTCAAACCACTCTAATTTATCCAAGTATGGGGCCAAAAGGAAAAACAGCTGGCTTCTGATAGGTGAACCTAGCTAAACCTACTAACAAATCTATTTGTTTATATGCTGCTTCCTTCTTGACAATTCCATTTTAATTCCTCTTTATATGTATTAAGTATATATCTATCCATGTGTTTATTCTGCTTGGTTATTGATTTAAAGTAATATAGGTAAAGAATTGGAATGGACACTTGACCGTGTTTATTGAATTCAGTATGCCTAGAATTATGATAAACATTTTAGACTATAACTCTGAATGAACTCACTAGGAAAACATATGTGCTCTTCATTTTGTATTTTGTTCAGCATACTTTCCACTTCTTATGAATCGATGAGAATATATATTTTTAAATTTTTCATTATCTTTAAATAGCTGTACAAAGGAGTTGCTATTTAACAATGAAATTTACAAATATCTTAATCAATGTCACCTCTTTAAATATTTTCACCTATTCTTCCCAACATCACCCCTCCCCTCACTCTTCGTAATTTTATAGGATATGTTTTGGACTCTATCTGCATTCTCCTCCTCTTGTCCTCTTCATTTGTCCAACCTTTTCCCCTTGACCTCACCCCACCTCTTTTAAGTACCCTCGGCCTGGTTTTTATTTTGCTGAACTTTGCTTTTCTAAGGAATTGTATTATTTGAGTTCTGCCTTGAATCTACTGAATTACAGTTAAGACAGTTGTGTACATTTGTATATCTTGTATTTACTTATGAGTTTGTAAGCTAAAGCTAGCTCTACATCTAAGAAAATTGCTCTCTTAGTTTTATGCACTGATAAAGTAGACATACCAAAAGATATTGAATTACTTGAGGATTTTTGTTTTTTGGTTTTATTTTGTTTGTGTGGCTTGAACTCATGGCCTGGGCACTATTCTTGAGCTTATTCTGTTCAGTGCTAGCTCTCTGTCATTTTGAACCACAGTGCTACTTCTCATTTTTTGGTGGTTACTGGAGATAAGAGTCTCAAGGAATTTCGTGCCAGGGCTGGCTTTCAACTACAGTCCTCAGATCTCAGCCTCCTGTGTAGCTAGGATTACAGATGTGAGCCACTGTTGCCCAGTGATGGTTACTTCTTTAGTTTCAGAAGGGATTAAGTGAATTGTGTATTACAAATTACAATGTACATATTATTTGAATATTATCAATTTCATTAGAAATACTGTTCTACTAAATTGTCATACTAGTTAGTAGAAATTTCTTCAGATATTGTCTAACAATAATGATAAACTAATATATAATAAGGGTTAGAGTTGGAGTGTTAGAATGATCTATTCTTCACTACTTTTATGTAAGTTAGGATAGATGTCTCCCATGTTAGGGATGAGTCATCAAGCTTATGACTCTGCTTATTGAATATTAAATACATTTTACAAAAACTATCACTTGTCATGGGCATTTATATTTCCATCAGTAGATAATTTTCTGTATTTACATAATTCATACATCATCCAAGTGAAATAAAATATTGTTACCAAAAAAACCCATAGGAACCACAAACTTTTTAAATGGAACAGAGAATTACCTTTGTTCTCTTCAAACTTACTTTTGGCTCCTATATGGTATCCTTTAAAAACATTGTAGTAATATATGAAGTACATCTTATAGTTCATATTATTTGGAGAAATATGATATACTTAGAGAATATGAGCAATTTATGTTGGTCATTTGTTTTATATTTACAATTATTTTACATGATTACTTTTCACCAAACATTAAAGCATGCATAACTTTTCTTCTCTACCACTTTAAGGTGTTCCATTTTTTCACTACAGACAAACCTGTGAGTTCAATGTAGTGCTATTTAAATGGACCACATGTTATGAGACATGTATTGGTAACTTAATATCTTGCTTTGTGTCTTTTGTTTGTGTAGGCATCTTAACAATGAACATGCATTGGATGACCGCAGCACTGCCCAGTGTCGAGTGCAAATGCAGGTGGTGCAGCAGTTAGAAATCCAGGTTTGTCAGATACTCACTCAGTGAACTCCTTTGTCAGATTCTGGCATACATGGAGCAGACACTCAGGCTTTTAAGCCACAGCATGGTATCTTGAAAACACAATGCATGATTGAGGTGCATGAAACTTTAGTTGCTTTAACAATGGCAATGACTGATATAACTTGGGGGAAGATTGATATAGTTTGATGTGCTCTTGTACTTAAACCATGTCATCTACATTCAGATATCATACAAACTGTGAAATCTTCCATTGTTTTTAGTATAAGTTCCAACAAACTCTAAGAAGGTAAAATTTTATGGAAGATGATTTGTATATGCTTTAACCTTGTTCCCCCCCAACAGTTATTAAGACCAGTCTCAGTAATAACATGTCTGTGACACCCTAAAAGTGATTTCATTTCTGATACTAGTTTAAAATTCGTAAAATTCGTGATTTCATTTCTGATACTAGTTTAAAATTCGTATTTACCTTTAACTACAGTAATGGATAATAATGTGTTTCACAGATGGCAATATACATAAGGAAGAAATGCTGCTCTTTTTAAGTTTTAAAAAATGCCATTAGTATTGAAATAGAATTTGGCCTAAAACTAAACAGACAGAATTCATAAAACTGATCAGAAAGGATAAAAGTCACCCTAAGTCATATACTAGTTATATTTTACAAATTATTTAAACCTTTCCTATATCTTACTGAGATTATATTTCTCAAGCTAATATTTTCTTTTGTTTAATTAAGCATAGGATTTTTTTCACACTTTTG
>NC_063162.1:125391768-125419268 GCF_023159225.1 Perognathus longimembris pacificus
TTTTTAAGTCTTTTTCTCTTGTCTCTACCTTTTTCCTGCCCTTCTCTTGGGTCTCTGCAGCTAAATTTGGTGTCTAGTGTCACCATGTCGAAGAACATGTTGGAGACATCCCCACAGAGCTTACCTCAAACCCCTACCACTCCAACGGCCCCAGTCACCCCAATTACCCAGGGACCCTCAGTAATCACCCCAGCCAGTGTGCCCAATGTGGGAGCCATACGAAGGCGACATTCAGACAAATACAACATTCCCATGTCATCAGGTAGGCTATGACTGCTCAGTAGAGCTCTTTTACTTGGGGAGAGGAAAAGTGGAGCTGAAGTGACTGTACATGAGCCATTCCAGAGCACATGGAAACTCAAGTCATGATTTATGGAGTGATAATTGTTTTATTCCTGGTAAATGTGCATGGGGGGGGGGAGGACGATTCCCTAAGTACATCATGATGAATTGTTCTGAATGGTTGTTCAGGAAAGAGAGCTCTCCCCATTAGAGGCACTGAGAGATCATGTTGTCAGGATAGCCTGTATTATCACCTCTATTCAGTGAGATCCTTTGATCTCTCCGGGAAAGAGAAGCTATCCAACATTCCTGAGTAATGGAGCAGGAGAGGAGCCAGAGGTTGATAAGGACATAGAGGAAGGGCTGTTGCTTTATACAAGACAAGTTGGGGTTTTACATGAATGGATCTTTATCCAAGTGCTATCCCCTTGCTCCTCAAGCCTGTGTGTACTACTTGGCTTAAGAAACATTCTGAGAGGGGACAGTCACCTTCTAGAACAACAACAATTAAAAAAAAAGAAATCAACTTTCTCCTCCTTTCCTGAACCTCCCATCCTCCACCCCAAGGGCATCTGGACAATCACAGTCACCACATGGTAACCATTATGAGACTGGAGCCCTCTTTTTGACAACAACAACAAAAAAAAAGAATTTTTTTTTCCAATGTGGGTTCTTGTTGAGGGGTGTGCGCTTTCCTTTGTTAGCTCGTCACAGATGCCAAGTGTTGATCTTGTTGTACATGAGGAAGTATTAGAGGAAAGCTTATGGCAAAAGGCCAAAAGTCCCTGTAAGAACATGCTGGAAGCACAGGTTTAACAGAGGACCTGGCTGTTGGAAGAAATCCTCAGGCCAGCTGGTCACACAGCTCCTGAGGTTCTGAGGACAACCAAAGGGAAGCTTCATTTGCCCTGAGCATCAGAAATGGCCTTTTGCATGTAATTCAATTGCACTGTCATGCTTTGTGCTTTTCCTAGTCAGTAGCTTTCTCACCTACTCACTTTACCAATACTAGGGGAAATATATGGGGTAGAGGGGGGATCAATTATATGTCATGTGGATTATTAGTCAAAATTAACACTGAGCTTTTATTTTTATAGAGATTGCCCCCAACTATGAATTTTATAAAAATGCAGATGTCAGACCTCCATTTACTTATGCAACTCTCATAAGGCAGGTAAGTAGAAGGAAAATTAACTTTGCCTGATTAAATTAAAATTCATTAATGCTCCAAGTAAGGCTTGGATGAGAAAGTGTCATCTAGTCTAGTTAGTAAACCATTATTTTATGTCACTATGTATCTTGTCTCATTTCAGGCTATCATGGAGTCATCTGACAGGCAGTTAACACTTAATGAAATTTACAGCTGGTTTACACGGACATTTGCTTACTTCAGGCGTAATGCAGCAACTTGGAAGGTAACTACTTCTCCAGCAGTTTTAAGATGCCTCACACACAGTTCCTCACTGATAGCACAAGGAACATTTATTTACATGACATAAGCAGATTAGTATCTGCTTCCCCTCTTTTTAACCTGCCTCTTGAATGGAATGAATTCCCTCTCTCAAAATGACAAGTGAAAGAATAATTTTGCCTCTGATATAGTTTTCTAATTTGGTGCAATTAATAGCTGAGGCTTGGCAGAGAAACGAGGGCCTGACACACTAATTACAGTGTGAGCACTCAATCATCAACACCTTTGTTAGTCGCCCGATATTACTTTTTCTCTTGCATATTATTGGCTAATTAGTTTGAAAAATGTCTGTTTGGCTTGTGCAACAAATGGAGAGTGTAGGTTTTGTCCTGGTCTGCGCCTTTTGTACACATCATACCTCATCCTACAGACTGAACCTGCCACAAGAGTGAGGGCCCTGGCTACTCAGCTGGAACTAAAAGAAAGTAAAGTGAATATTATCCTGTCAGAACATAAATGCAGTTTATTTACTTAGACAAAAGGGTTCATCTATATCCCTGTCCAAACAACTTCATTGTCTGGATCTTACAAGGAGCTAAAAAAAAAAAAAATGTTAGTTCTGTGCATCTATTTTTGGAAAAGAGCAACGTCTGGAAAGATAAGGGCACTCAGCACAGACTAAGTGAACTGTTTTATTTTCATTTCAAAAAGCAGTCAGAAACATCAATTAGCCACAAGCCATTTGGTACAAAAGGGGAAAATGTTTGTAGCTGAGAAGAATAGAAGCAGCAAAGCACTCATCAGCATACTAAGAATTTTAGACTGGGAGATATGCTAAAGTGAATTAATTTGGATTTAAAATGCAAATGAATCTGGCAGGCGATTACAGATATATGGGTGTGAGGCTCAGAATGCTTTTAATTTACAAAATGTTTAGATGTTATTAGTTGCTACAGTATGTGGTACTGTAAATGAATGTAATTGTTTTATTTATGCACAGTTACTTGCTATGTATTTTATACGATAAAATGTCAGCTATAATCAGCAGAGTAGGTATTTTGGAGGGTTTTCTATAAGTCATATTTGTGTTGAAGGTTTACATTTTCTTTTGTTACTTACTTGAGAATGTAGTGAATGTTCCGTCATTTGATTTACTGAAAGAAATTTTAAAAGAAATGAAAGGTGATTTAATATCTTAGCATGGTCTCATCTCCACAGCTCGGGGATCCAGCAAAACTCATTCTGAACAGCTTATTAGTTCTAACTATATCGCATGCATAATAAAACTGCTCATTTGCTCATTAATATTAAAATTATCATATTCAGAGCCATGGGCATTAAGATCAATCAAATCCTTGGATTTCAGGTCAGATGCTAGATCTGCTTATGCTTTTTTTTCTTTCTTTCTTTCTCTCTCTTTTTTTTTTTTGAAAGAATTCTTCTCTTAAAGCAAGCCAGAAGCTTGTCTTTGTGCAAATAGAAAGAAATCTTCATCAAAATTACTTTATTTTATGTTTGTAAAATAAGAATTAGGTCATTTCTGAGTACTTGATCGCTATATGCCAATGTACCTTGACAGAATGATGTATTTGCTTAGGTTCATAATTTGAATTATGGAAAATACTCAAGGTAAATTATGTTGTCTATTGTATATTTATTATAGTTAAATTTTTAGGAATGACTTAATTTGATTTAAAAATGTTAATTTTTGAGTAATTACTCTAATACAAAGCTTCCAACAACATCTGTTTGCATAATCATTATGGGAAGAAAATGTACTCTCGGGTTCCAATACCGACTTTCAATTGAGTTTAACATTTACAAAAACTTTATTGGGAATTAAAAAAAAAAAACACCTCTAACTGTGTCTTATTGTGCAGGCAGAACATTACACTGTAACTTGCATATGTCATCTAATAATGCAGAATAAACAAACTCTGTCATTTCATTATTATAGGGATGAAAAGAATGCCTTTGAGCTTATTTGCATAAAGCTTTGTGCAAAATTAACACTTGTCACTGTAGCCTTTTTAGCATTTTAATACCTCAAGCAGGACTGGTTCCTTTGGACATTTCAACCATCCCCGAGTGCTTGATCAGGGACACAACAGAGCTGACCTAATTGTTCTGGCATTTTCAAAGATACTGTAATTTGTACAGATATTGCAATTTAGACCAGTTCAATGAAAGGAAGGTTTTGACACAGCTATTATTAAAATAGCTTGGAAGGTTCTCTTATCACAAAGTTCAAACTGTAGATTCTAGTAATTTGTAAGTTGGAGGGTTTATACTATCATGCTATATTTTGATTTCCATACTTCAACATGTTAAGAAATTTTTACTATGACCAAGTAAGATCAATAATGTAGACAATATTATTTGGGCTGCTATTTTTTCCCCTCTTTTCTGTCTGATTTAGAATGCAGTACGTCATAATCTTAGCCTGCACAAATGTTTTGTTCGAGTAGAAAATGTTAAAGGAGCAGTGTGGACGGTGGATGAAGTAGAATACCAGAAGCGAAGGTCACAAAAGATAACAGGGTATGTTTGTGATAGTTTTGTCATCCTGAACTCTATATCCAAAAGAAGTGAATTCTTACAGTGGGGGATGGGGTGGGCAGTGCCTTAGCTGATGACCTGCTAACATTCCCTTGGTAGTAAGTTGGCTTTAGAATCTAGTTTAAATGGCACAAATCAACAATATCCAGCCATTATTTTTTTTTTACAAAAATAATCACAAGATTGTTTTCGTTACTATTCTCATCAATCTTACCATCTACTTCTGTCATTATTTTTTTCAAAATGGGATGTGCCTTCTGTAGGGAAACACCTGCCTGCTTATACAGAACATTAGCAGAAGACAGGAGGCTATTTTAAACTTAAGATAATATCACATGCACTGGAATTTCTCAAAAAACCCGTGTGTGTGTGTGTGTGTGTGTGTGTGTGTGTGTGTGTGTGTGTGTGTGTGTGAAGAACTTATAAGAAGATTTTACTTAAAAAAAAATAAAAGAATTTTAGTACCCACACAGGTACTCTTTATTTTCTACAGCCCACTCCACTATTTAGACCCACCCAATATGTTGCTCACCATGACAGTTTTCTAAACACTACAGTTGAGTTGATCAAGACCTAGTAATACGTGAAGAGTCTTGTAATGGGAAGTTCTAATCTTTTTTTACAGCGAAAAACTGCCAAATGTGATTCAGAAGTATAACAGAACATATTTTGTGCTTAATGAACTCCATGTAGGATTTACTCAATCCCCTAAACCACTATACTAGTAGTGTCATGAGAGATGACTTGAACCTATTTGTCTACTCTTGGGCCTTGAGTTTGGATTTCTGTATGTGCTAATTTTCTTCATTCAAGAAATAGTTAATCCATTATGTTGTCATTTGATTAACTATGGTAATTTGTTATGTTAATTCATGATGTCCTAGAAATTAACCATTAATTAATTTCTTATTACATTAAATTGGCAATTGTTTTGTGTGTCCATATTTAAGATATTTTATATGAATGCTACTGTTCTTGGAAATGAAAGCTACATAAAACTAGAAATAGATTTAAGGAACTTAAATGTCCAGTCCCACTTTGCCTCTACACCATGGCCTAAAGTTTCTTTCATTGCTGAACCTAATTGATATGCAGTATGTAGATAAATTTATAATTGAACTCTATTCCCTTATTGCTGTGTCCTGGAGTGTATTCATTTTACACTAGTAGTATAAAATAGTGAGTTAGAACAGATCTTTTTAGCTGATATTACTGATATCCACCTATTTTATAAATCATGTTTTTGGGTTGTTTTTTTCTATCTTTCAGAAGTCCAACTTTAGTAAAAAATATACCTACCAGTTTAGGCTATGGAGCAGCTCTTAATGCCAGTTTGCAGGTAATATGATTACACTTTTCCATTATTTTTCTATTGGAATGTTTCTGACTTTGTGGCTGTGGGATGGGCAGAGTGTGCTTTCCATTTAGGCAGGATTGTGATTGTTCTTAATTGTTGGTTTATCATCCAAGTAAGTTGTAGAACCTAGCACAGTGAAAAGCACTGGTTCTAATTCAAACTACTTTTGATGTGAAGAAGCAAGAAGGACACCCTGTGGCAAAATCTGGAACACTCGACTTTCCTGCAAATGCTAGATTGATAGAAGCTTTTGCAAATGCATGTGGCTATGCATTAATATTTATCCAGGCTGTCATAAATGATTTCACATCATAGTGTTGGGGAACATGGTGCTTGTGGCAAAAACTTTAAAGTTTAATTATAATATATAATTTTTATGCAGAGGAGGCAAATGTCAGGACTTCTTTATTTTGAGTTAAGTTCTGGTCATTTTTTTTTAAAAAGCAGAGCAACTGCTTATATTATCTGGGAGTATTTCATGACATGAGAGGATTCAACATTTCATGATAGGAAAGGTTAAAACATGAGGAAGAAAGTTTGCTGCAGAAACCATTGTTTAGATGTTCACATCACGCTTAATTTCCCTGCAGTCTGGGCCACAAGTGGCCAATTAGAATTTTTGTCTTTCCCACACCTTTGATTTAAATGCTTCCAAAAATCTCTGTGTCACCATTTGAACCCATTAAAAGAAAATCGGTGTTTTTAAAATTATCTTAAAGGACATCTTAAAAGTTATTTTACACTTTCTCTTTTCTACTAGGCTGCCTTGGCAGAGAGCAGTTTACCTTTGCTAAGTAACCCAGGACTGATCAATAATGCATCTAGCGGCCTCCTGCAAGCCGTCCACGAAGACCTCAATGGTTCCCTGGACCACATCGACAGCAATGGGAATAGCAGTCCAGGCTGCTCGCCTCAGCCACACATGTAAGTGGGGTTACCAGGCTCCCTAGAGGGGGAAATATATATATCAATAGGCTTCTAAAGTTGAACATATTCCTGAAGTTTTTAATGGTATGAAAGTAAAAACAATTAAAAATTCAAGTACAGTTAAGTACTGTGTACATAATATGAAATAATGTATTGAAATCACTTTGAATACATCGTATAGATTCTCTCAAATGCCTTATACACATTGATCTGGAAGTACTGCACAAATTCTTAATATTACTGACATTCTCTGGGGTATGAGGCAGAGGCTAAGAAATCCACATCTGATAGGTCAGTACCACCCATTTGTGTGGTGTAATAAGAATATTCATGATGGAATAAGTTGTCATAATTTTTACTACCATTCAGGTCTCTAAACCATTTATGAACTGTAGTGAAGACATTGCCCATTTTTATAAACCGTAAAATGCAAAGTTTAGCTGTTACCCACAGTTTACATAGAAGCTAGTAATGTGCAACTTTTTGCCTGTCTTATAAATCAGTGTAATTACATATTCAACTTTAATTACTGGTGCGTCTATATTGGAAAGGTTTATATGTTATATTTTATGCAAGACTACGATTCCTATTAATATTTAGCAGCTAACTATATCATTAATTACTTGAAAATCTTTCCCCTACCATCTTTTTAATGGAGCTGAGAGAGTAGAGGTATTAAAAATTGATGTATTGTGGATTTCAGAAATGTGTATGACACTTTTAAAAATGCCTGGTCGTATTCAACAGCATCAAGCATATCAGTTTCTTGTTTACAAAAACACTATTGACCCTGGAAGAACTTAAACTTCCTAAGGAAATTATTGGAATCAGAATGATGAAGTATATGAACCATTCATTTGTTAGGATGAATTGTAACTTAGGTTCCCACTTCGTAGAATTAACATCATATACTTCTAAGTTCCAGCTATGAGGTAAGATTAGTTCTTTCCCTCATTTTTATATTTTCTTTATCTTTAAATAGCTGGCCAAACAGCTAAAAGAGAAATATAACATTTATATATGCCCATTTTCACTTGACCTTTACAGGATATTATTTTTGTTGACTTTTTAAACATCTTATGATCTCTGATGTATTAATGTCTCTAAAATCATATGCCTAATTGCTTTATGGCCCCTGTACTCTCTCACCTTTGCAAAAAAAATACTGCAAACCTTAATGTGTTTCTTCAGGTTCCAAACCATTACTTCTCCAAAATGGAAAAATTTGTCTTTTGGAAGTGTCTTTAGATGTATTAAATAATACAAAAGAAGTAATAAAACTGGAAGTAGAAAGAACATGAATATATGCTCTTGAGAGTAGCAGCACTCTAAGACAAGGGAAGTGAACAAATCAGACAAAAGTTTTGATATCCTGCCTCATCCCACCAGCCTGACCAGGGTAGCTTGAGGCCTTTACTTTCAGCAGTTCACCCCAGTATGTGAGTATGCTAATGCTCACTCCCAGTAGGAAAATGCTAAAATAATAAAACTTTAAAGAGCAAACAAAAGTTAGATTCTGTCTTACACCTTGAAAAAGAAAAGGACCTATTTCAAAGAAATGAAAGACATTCATAATATAAGTAGGTTGGCTGTTGGCAAATCTCCCCTTCTTCCTAGACAGTACATAGAAGCAGTTACAATCCATATAGAGGAGTCAGACAATGTAAAGAAATATTTTTAAACATAATTGTCCAGTGCTAAGCATATTAAAATAAAATATTAATGATTTAATAAAGCAGTTTATTAAACATTACATTTCAGAACTTGAAATAATAATTGGGCTAAATTATGGCACAGTTAGGTTAGTAGTATTTTTCACTTGGCAATTTCTCTTCCAGTTTTTTTTTAATTTAAATAAAATTAAATTATGAAATATCTGGGAGAAATAACAACATGTGCAAATCAGTCTATAAAAATTACATATTTAATGCCTGATGTACTGCTGCCATGGGTTTATAAAATTAACATGTTTGATGTTAATATATCACAAACTTTATGCTTATATAAGTTAGTGCATATGAAAATGCTTTTATTTTCCATATGTAAGAAAATATTTCCCCTCCCTTGGCTTATAACAAATAGATTTCAGAAAAGATAAAAAAATTAGAAGGACCACAACTCTTGTCTTTTTCAAAGTAATATAAAATAAAAGCTAACTTTTTATTAACTTACAAAATATTAAGTGAATCTTCAATCTTTGAATCTGCTCTAAACTTTTTGTATATTAGGAACCAAATATTGGTGAAATGCATATCAGTGTTTGGTACTTTCATCTTTTCTTTTAAGAAAAACTTTAAAACTCTTAAGATGTTTTGTATGTATTGTGAATAAAAGGAAAAACATCAACTTAATTATCTCAATTAAAACATATTTGCATATAAATGAACATAGTTGAAAGTTCTAAATAGAAGTGAAAAAAGGAGACATTTAAATGAAGAAAAGAAGTGGGGTGGAGTAGTCAAAAATTTATGACTACCCTACAAAGTTAAGAAAAGTGTGGGAAGGGATTGGTGAGACTTTTGAAAGGGGTAACACAGATAAAAATGTACAGAATTAACGAACTGCTTTGTTGAATGGCAACTCCTTTGTATGACTACTTAAATAATAATAATATGTTAAATAAATAAATAATAGTACATTTTTATCTCACAGATTGATATTATGGCAATTTTTTTCAGTTTGTTTAGTTAAGCTGATACATTTATGAACAAGAGGTATTAGTGTCCATTGTGTCAATGTCTGAGCTTTGTGATGGGGTGTTAGGAATTCCAATCCTAGATTCAGCCCTCTACTTAACATCTATCACTGTTCTTCTCACTGAAAATGAGTAATAATAATATTTATCTCCTAAGACCCTTGAAAAAGGAAATGAATGCCAGGAACATAACAAGTCATCCTGTGTTTCTCATGGTGTTGTGTATCAACACACTGAGTGATATTTATTTTAAATGTGACTATAAACAATACAAAAACATATTTGCATTCAATACTTTTGTAATATTCTGAATACATTTGTCATGACTTTCCTAAACAATCCTCTTTTCCTTCTACCTCCTCCTAAAATTTGTGGAGTAAAACAATCAGTAAAAATGAAACCACATGACAGAGAAAACAAAATTAATTTTTGAGATAAGAAATTTTCATCTCAAGTTGTAGGCTCCAACCAATTCAGAAATGGTTTACCTACCCAGAATAATGACCTCATGAGATGTGCTCAACTATCAGGAGATAAGGTTTAACAGGAATATAGGCATACATAAAGGAAAATAGAATTAAAAACATATAATGGATGGATGACAGTCCTCAGTGACTTAAATAGCAAGCCATGGTGCCTGTTTTCATCAATATAAAGCTAGCTACTTGGATAGAATAAAAACTATACTGTAGGAAGAATGAACATCTGAAATTGTACTAACTGAACCATGATGATGGCAGTTCAGGACAGTGTGATATTCTGAGGAAGGAGCAAATGGTCTTATAGGATGTATTATTTGGCTTAAATATAAGACAGAGTCAAAAAATAAAAAGAATTTATATAAAAAAACACTGAAAGAAGTGGTAAAATAGGACAACTGACTATATGCCAGGGATAAAGAGGAATATGAGGAAAAATCATAGCTACAGGCAAAGCTCACAGAAAAAAAGAGAGGAAACAAGATCAGCTTCATAGGGAAAAGTAATCAAAGAGCTTAACTATCCTTAAATCCAGAATAAAAGTTGAAACTATGTCCATGTAGACTTTTTAATCAACTCCACAATAATAATAACAAAATTCTACCAGAATACTGATGTACCCCTGAGACAGGTAGAGAAGACATTCAGAAGCACTAGAAAAATAGAAAAGATACAGAAGAGTACTTATAAATTATTTTTGCAGCAAAAGAGAGCCATATAATCTACATTGTATACTCAATATTTCAGCACTTCCTTCCATTCCAATTCTTAGTTTCATTGTGTCCTGAGTGAAAACTTTTCTAAACTAGTAATATCTTTATTTTGCCTCAAACTATTTGCCTCCCTGCCCTTCTTGCTTGTTTTCTTTTATTTTAACCTTTCTACTTTTTTTTAACATAAATTCTGCTTTCTCTTAATAAATGGCTCTTATTTCCCAATGAATTTTTTTTTACTTTTTATTTCTTTATTGTCAAAGCAAAGAGGGGTTGCAGTTTCATATGTAAGGCAGTGAGTACATTTCTTATCCAACTTGTTACCACCTCCTTCATTTTTCCCCCGCTTGCCACCTTCCCCTTTCCCTCCCCCAACCCCTCATTAGTTGTACAGTTGGTTTATACCAAATGGTTTTGTAAGTATTGCTTTTGGAATGGTTTGTCTTTTTATCCTTTGTTTCTCGATTCCCAAAGAAGTTTCGCAAGATATATTTATTTTTATTTCAGGACCTCAACTCTTCTCCATAGTTCTGAAGGACTTAGTGTTTATACAATAATTTGGAACTAATACCATGTGTTTGATTGCATGTGCATGTATATGTGTATACATGTGAACTCATATATACATGTGTGTCATTATATGTATGCAGACTCATTCTGCAGATATCTACAGCTGAATGACAAGTTTATTAAGAAGAGAGACTATATTTTAGACATACAGAATATGAACCTCTAAGGTACTTTATTGTATCATGTAATCATCAAATTACATGTATTTATTACAAAGATTCAAATTAGAAGTTCTAGTTAATGAGAAGTTATTACATATAAAAATGAAATCTATGATTTTTCTATATCCTTGAATAATGAAGACACATGGAAGTTCTATTTTGGAAAAATGGACAGCTAGCCATAATAGATTTTTTTTTCCTCAGTCATGGAGCTTAAACTTGGGGCCCGGGCACTTTTCCTGAGCTCTTTTTGATTAAGGCTAGCTCTCTACCATTTTGAGCCACAGCATCACTTCCCGTTTTTTCTTTTTATAAGGTACTGAGGACTCAAACCCATGGCTTCATGCATGCTAGGCAAGCACTCTATCAGTAAGCTACATTGCCAGCCCTAAAGATCTTTTTTTAACTTAATGATTAATATATATGTATATATATATATATGTCCAAGTATCAAAGTTTATATGACTAGAAACTGGCAGCCCCTTTCATCTCACTTGTGATTATCCTTTAAGACCTTGTTAAAATTTAACTTACTAAAAGTGAGTTTTAAAAGTTATTGAAATCTTGAAGTATCAATCCCAGATGTATATTCTAGATGATTTTAGGGAGAAGTAGGCAAGACATAAGCAAGGCAACATTGTGTACATACTTTTTTGAAACTCATTTTGATGCTTTCTAGCAAGTGTTTTCTAAGTCAAAGTAAGTACTTGATACTTTACATTTTCTGTTTTCTACTCTCTCCAAAGCACTGATTTACCACCCATTGTATGAACATATATATATACAGTATGCTTACTTGAAATATCTGGGCTTTATGTCGCGATAGATAATAATATTGTTTCTTTTGAACCTCTTTGTCACTATTCCATTACTGAGGAACCTTTCTGAGTTCTATAGAATATGGATTAAAAAATTTTAATTTCAAACTTTATATAGACATTTACATATTTAAAAATGACTTAACCAATTCGAATTGGTGCTGTCTTTAGGGAGAAATTGTTTAAACTGTCTATCTTCTTCCCTGTGTTAGACTAAAATATGTTTGAAGAAAACATGTAGGCTCGATCTGCCAGATCTCATATTGGTAGAACAGGCCCCCTTCATGTCTCCTTCCCAATCTGAAGCAAAAAGAAGAGTCAAATGATGTACTCATCATGTTTAGTTCAACTCCATTATTTCCTCATTTTAATTAAGCAATTGTTTCTCTATTCTCACCCAGTTGGCTGAGATTTTCCTTTTTGTTTCTCTAGTAAAATGTTAAGTGAGCTTCCCACTTTCATTTTCTAAAATCTGTTTGCAGAGATCAAAATGAATGTTCTTTCCAAGCTGATTATGTATTAAGCGCTTCCCGCACAAAGCCTCTCCTTGTCATGTCGTTCTTTCTGATTACCGCAGTCTCCTACTGTTGAGTTCTTAGATCATTTCTAAAGTGCCATTCCTGGACCTCCTTAGACTCCATGTCATTTCAAAGTTGAACTCACTAAATATTCTATATTGTTTGCAAGTGATTATTTTTTCTCACTTATTACATCAAATTTTTAGAATGTTAGAAATAATGATATTCTATAAATATTGGTTTGCTGCATATAAGAGTAGAAAATATGTTTATTATGATTTTAGAAGCCAAAATTTTAGGGTGAGGAAATAAAAGGCATCATTAAAAAGGTGTTTTACTATTGTCTGAGGATTTTAAGAGAGATTACATTTATCCTTTTGATCAATTTCTCAAATGTATGTCATATTCTCCATGACCCAAACTTTTTATATGCCACATGTCCCGGTCATCCTGGCCATGTTCTTTGCTTCTTTGAGGGTCTCAATTTAGAAATCATTGTATTATTACACTTCAGCATCTGTGGACAGTAATATTTTCCCCCCTATAGGCTTAAAAGGGATTTCCAGACCCCATTTTGAACATACTCATAAGTATAATATTTTATTTCTTCCCTCTATTTTCATTGGTTACCTCAAAGTTTCAATTGCTGTTTGTAGGCACATGCAGAATTTGCAGATCCCACACCTTCACTTGGTGATATTTTATATAAAATTCCTATCGATCTTAGATCTTTCTTTGTGGACAGAAGCATTTGAAATTGGAGTGGCTGTGTATTTCAGAGGAAAGCAGTTGGAAGTGACTGGTAATCTGAGCAGTGTGCCATGCTCACTCTCATTGTTTTCATTCCTATTAAGCTGATGTTTTGTGTCATTTTGTTACATTATGAAATTCTAAACATAAAAGCAGTTTTTGACCTCTCTTGTGTGGTCACAGATTTTTCTTATTAACACTTTTTTTCCCAGTCACCTTTAATTTTTCCCCCTAACCTTTCTGCCTCTCATAATTTTTTGATTTAATTCCATTTTTATTTAATCTCTAAACTTTTTCATTAACTTTGCTAGTTAGCTTTGAGATGGCTTTCCAAAGTGATTGTACAGAACTGACGATGATGCCAGCTCTTTATCATCTCATCTTTTTTAAAGTGCTACAAGTGTGGATCAGTAGCTGCTGTTCTTTTTACATTATTCCAGTCCCCATATGTGGCACTTACAACCCATTCTAGTTCCTCTTAATAAAAAGATCCTACCAGAGGTACAGTACCTTCAGCTAAAATGTGTTATATCCCCGCCGTGCCATTTGTGGAAATTTGTGGGTTCCTATGGGGTTCTGAAGGATTTTTATAGAACTATTCAGATGCTATCTGACATCCATGGTGTGAAATCCCACAATTTAGGCAAAGTATGTCAGACAAGTTTAGTGGATGGCATTGTAGCTTACTGTCCTTGTTTTATATCTGAAGATGACACTGGTACTAGAGGATACATCTTCATTTTCACTGATACTAGTTGAGCCTTAGAATTTCCTTTCTCCAAGGGTCAAAGAATCATGAATAAATTATTCAAGATTGAATATTGTTTCCATATTAATTTATGCTAGTTCTAGACTAAAGTATAAAGATTTTACGTATTCACATGAGGTTAACTTCAGGTTTTGACATAGGGATTACAAAGTGGATATGTATTTGACAACTTTGGCAGAATATAATTTTACAATCTATTTAATTTTACCATATATAATTGTTAGATTTAATATTTTCATAACATGAGCATAGTTTAAGGCATAAAGTTACATTTGAAAAACAGCTACTGTCATGAAGGTCAAGTTAATTAGGTGGATCACGCATGTAAAACTCAGTACTTGAGAGGCTGAGATCAGAATGATCACAATTGTATGCCAGCCTGGGCAAAAAGTCCATAAGACACCATCTCTAATTAAGGAGCAAAAAGTCAGTCTGAAGGCATGGCTCAATTTTTAGAACACCAACTATGAGCAAGAAAGACAGGAGAGTGTAAAGCCTTGAGTTTAAGTCTTGGTAAAAGAGAACAAGTAAATAGAATTCAAAAATAATATGTATTAATATATTAGTATTAATATTGCATCCAGGTTTTACAGTGAAAATTATTGTTTCACTGTTTATCACTAGCCAGGGAGAACAGGTATGAGAAATCTAGTAGGCCATTTATGTCCTTAGCAAGTGCAGTATGTATGAAATGAGAAATCACCTATTCAGTTCAAGCTTTGAATCACCTTTCCATGGTTATACATTTCTTTGAGAAGTGTATCTTCTTTTCATTAAAAATAAGAAGTAGCATTTTTATTTCTGTGACACTGGCATAAGTGTGAGCACTGTCCCAGGATAGTGCAACTAAGTACACACTCACTCAAGCCAAATCAAAGATCACTCAAAACTACTAAAATTTTGATATGTCCAAGAGTCAACAATATTAAATGAGAAACTGGAAAGACTGTTGAGCCATATTAATAAAAAGATCTGTTTTATAGTTTCTTAGCTGATAAAATGAGAACATGTTTCATTCCTACTTGTTTTTGATATGCCCTGCTTGATCATGTCTGTGCACTGAAGAATTAAATGCTTCCCTAAAGTGGGTATATGTTTATGTTAACTAAATTTTACAATGTAAAATGTAAGTTCTAGTAGGAATATGACCACTTTAAGTAAATAAAATCTTATGCAAAATGAGGTAATTTCTGTATGATTGGATAAACAACTCATGTTAGAGATCAGCTCTCATTTTTAAAAAGTGTTAACAGAACATTTTCTATGTAACTAAATATTTTATTTAAAATTTTGCTTTCACTTATCTTATTAACTTATTTCAGTGATATGTTAGGTAAATGAAATTTCTTAATAAACATGAAAAAGAATTCCTCTAAAAATTACACAAGTTTAAGAAACTAGACTATGTAAATGATTATACTTAAATGTTTAATTTTTTATGAGTCTACTATCAAATTCTAAATATAATCATATCATTTCCTTTTATATATACCAGAAGGAAATGAGTAAAGTTGAATATTTTCATTTTTCATATGCTTACAAAATGGACACCCATTTTAAAGCAATTTTCCTGTGAAAGATTTTTTAAATATAATTATACCTTCCAAATTATTTGTCAATAGAACTTAGCAATTTAAATGAAATGTACAAACACAAACAATAAATGATGACACTTTGAAATGATATATTTTTATCTTCAAGAATGCTCTGCTTGTACTTGAAATCTATTTTGCATTTTCAAAACAATCATATTATCTACTAAGTGATAGAATTTTGCCATTGGCAAAATGCTAATCATATCACTTTTATTCATTTCCTTCTTGTATGTAAAAAGAAATGATGATTTTAAGTGATTATAATGTAATGGTTATCATGCGTTCAACTTTTTTTTTTTTTGCCATTTTCTAAGTAAAAACTATAGTTAAGAAAACCCCAGTTTGTTCTGACTTTTAACTAGAATGCTTTTGAGGCTACTTAGTGACTTGGTCAGAATATAGGAAAATCAATTCCCAGCATATACCCATAGCAATTGTCAATCTAATTTGATGTTTTTAGAAGTGATTAATCAACATTTTTGGTTAGTCCAGTAAATAAAAAATACAAGTGTTACTATTTTCTATTAGAATTAATAGTCAGTTAGAAATATTTTAGCTAAATTTAATAAGTAAAGGTGAAGACATTTTATAATGAAGTAATTTAAATTTAATTGAATAAGCCTATACAGTGTCTAACTTTCTATTTCCTCCCTCCTTCCTTCCCTCCCTCCCGCCCTCCCGCCCTCCTTCCTTCCCTCTATTCTTTTCTCTCTTCTTTCATTGAACTCTGGGAGTTGTGTGTGCTATGGAATTGTTTATCTACTGAGCTCTCTAGGCAGTACATCAATTCCTTTCATGTGTTTCAACCTTAAATACGTTCACTGTTACTAATTTCAGTCAAATAACAATATGGCTTAAATTCAGTCAAATGACATCAGTTTCCATAATTAAATGGAACCTTTCACTATTTCTGAAGTTAACTTTTTATTATCTGGGGAATACTTTTCTTTTTTCAGTGTCAGTCCTCATGTTTGAACTCAGGGCCTGGGTGCTATCTCTTAGCTTTGATGCTTAAGGCTAGTATTCCACCACTTGAACCACAGCGCCACTTCTGGATTTTTAGTGGTTAACATTTCTTCTCTGACTAGGTTTGAACTTCAGTCCTCAGATCTCAGGCTGTAGAGTAGCTAGGATTGCAGGCATGAACCATCACTGACTTGACATTAACAATATGTTTAGTGATTAATAGTTCCTGACAAGCATGTGGTCTATTCTTTATGTGTATTAAGACAGAGGAAAACAGTAACCACTTTATAGGACATTTTATTTTTTATTTATTTATTTTTATTTTTTTTTGCCAGTCCTGGGCCTTGGACTCAGGGCCTGAGCACTGTCCCTGGCTTCCTTTTGCTCAAGGCCATCACTCTGCCACTTGAGCCACAGCGCCACTTCTGGCCATTTTCTGTATATGTGGTGCTGGGGAATCGAACCCAGGGCCTCATGTATACGAGGCAAGCTCTCTTGCCACTAGGCCATATCCCCAGCCCCAGGACATTTTAGATGTGTATTGATGTTTATTGCCCTTTTCATGAACTATGTGAAATGTATTGAAAATGTTTTCAAATAATAGGTTTATATGGATAAAGAGCATAAGGAAATCACCTTTAATAACAATAGTAATAATATCAATAGTACTGTGGTATACCATTTAGTCTTGAATTGTATATTTTTTATAAAATTAATTTTCTTCAAACTACAAATTTTGTCAATGTAAATCTTAAATTATTTTTTCTGTAGCATGTATTGGCAAATATTATGAAATTTACAATCAATTTTTACAAGTATGTCTGTGTGTGTGTGTCAGAGAAAGATAGACAGACAGACAGACAGACAGAGACAGAGCGATGGATAGAAGTCAAAGCTTATTCATACTAGGTAATCACACTATTGGTACCAATACCAACACCAATACACCAGCATAAATTAATGATATAAATATTCCATTTCTAAGAAACTCTGATCAAATTTTATCATCTAATTTCCCATAAATGATGCCAATGTGTAACTATTCCATCATTATACTTGATGATATTGTAAATACAAAAAGTGAGAAAAATTTTGTAATGACTACGTTTTTTTTTTTTATTCTGTATTCTTAACTTTTGCCGAATGTATTTTTAACATCTTAGCTTAAAGAAGACATTTTTTCACAGGACTTTTTTGTTTTAAAGGAAAATAAGACCACTTTTTAGGACCTATTAATCTTATATAGGGGAGAAAGTGAATAAAATTTACATTCCTCTAGGGATATGCTATGTAACTACAATCTAAAAAGGTAAACTTTCCCATTGTAATGTGACTTTTTGCTTTAGGGGGCAGGCAAACATTAACATTTCTCTTGCCTTTCATGGGTGCCTTAGGTCCTTATTATTTCCACAACAAAGGAAGCAACACATTTCTTTGGGCAACAAATCAGTGTATTCATGTAACTAGTCCTCTGTGGTTTGGATATATGCCATTATCCAGGGTGGCTTTAAAACTGAGAGATTAACTGGAATATAAAAATGAACTTCTACCTTACAGTTTCTTCAAGTGGAGGCTTGGTGTGGCAGGTTGAATGGTCCACAGGATAGTTTCATTCATCTGTTGAATAGGAATAGATTGAGCACATGCTTATAATGTGAAATATGCTCTGTTAAGAGTCAACAAATCGGGGCTGGGGATATAGCCTAGTGGCAAGAGTGCCTGCCTCGAATACACGAGGCCTTAGGTTCGATTCTCCAGCACCACATATACAGAAAACGGCCAGAAGCGGTGCTGTGGCTCAAGTGGCGGAGTGCTAGCCTTGAGCGGGAAGAAGCCAGGGACAGTACTCAGGCCCTGAGTCCAAGGCCCAGGACTGGCCAAAAAAAAAAAAAAAAGAGTCAACAAATGATATGTCTACAGGTAACACTCAAGTGAGGGAAAAGTACATAGAAAATGTTAGACTCCAAAAGTGAAGGGATACAGAGTTGTGATGAAGAAACAAAGATGTAAGCAAGCACACACATATGCAAAATCAAATTACTTCACAAAGAGTGTAGCTTTCTGTCAGGCTTAGCAAGAAATAAATTCTTAGATTGAGCTCCAGTTGCTTAAGAATATAACAATCTTAACTCTTTATATTTGGTACAAAACAGTGAGAAAGACAGGTTCATTGAGAAGATCTGAGTGTTTGAGCCTCTAGTCCCATTCAGAAACTAGGTAAAATCTCCTATGTTTTAGCTTAGGAAATCTGTCAAGAGAGAGTACCTACAGCTGGAGATTGGATAGGAGTTTAGAACCCTGTTTCAGACCTGATTAAATCTCCAAAATACTGATATGATATGTGAGTTAAAAACTTTCACTGGACCAAGAATGACTGTACTCAAAATCTGACTTATGAAATTGTAACCTCATTATACAATTACTTAATAGCAATAATGTTTTTTTAAAAAAAAACGCATTTGGGTGATGATACTTAGACTCTCAATGGTATACTTATGTACTCTCAAAAGCTTGCTTCTTAAGAAGTTTTGATGTTCCCCTGCTAGTAGAGGGACTGTTGATAATGTTCTGTGTCTTTTGAAAAGCTAGAAGGATTTAGAGTATTTTCACCATTAAAAATGGTATTGTTTGAGCAGATAAATAGATTAAATTTGGGTACGTGTGTGTATAAATTAAGTTAAAAAAAACTCTCTCTTCCCTCATAAAAGTGAAAATTTTGAGGCATTGGTGGCCCATGCCTATAATCCTAGTTACCCAAAAGGCTGAGATCTGAGGATTGCAATTTTAAGCCACCCCGAGCAAGAAACCATGAGATTTTCAGCTGCAAATAATCTCCAGAAAAAAACAAGTGGTACTGTAGCTCAAAGTGATACAACCCTAACCTTGAGCACAAAAGCTCAGGGACAGTGCCCAGTCCCTGAGTTCAAGCCCATGATCATCACCACCAACAAATTCACATTTAATTTGAAGTAAATAATATACCCAATTAACCCTGTACCTGGCAACACATATACCATGTACTTTTTTTTGTCTTTGGGTAATAATTAATTAAGCCAGGTGCTGGTGGTTCACACCTATAATCTTAGCTACTCTGGAAGCTGAGATTTGAGAATCACAGTTCCAAGACAGACCATGCAGAAGTATATGAAACTCTATCCCCAATTAACCAGCAAAAGCTGGAAATGGAGGCATGGCTCATTGAACAGAAAAAGCTAAGCAAGAACTTGGAGCTCTAAGTTCAGGCCCCAGTACTGGCACAAAATAAATGGGTAATTTAAATTTTAAAAGATTAAAACATAAAAGTTTTGCTTCTTCCCCCTGCTCCCCTCACACATTTTATTTATTTATTTTTTTGCTACTCTCTGGAAATAAATGCTCTTGCCCCCCCCCCCCCCCGCGCCCCATGGAGCAAAGTAGTAAAACTTTTTGCCTTTTTTTCTAAGTACATCTGAAATATATTGTTAAAATGATACAAGAATACTGAATAAAAATTTGAACCAATAATTTCCATATACTAAGCATCAACCTAACTGTGGTGATTGCTATTACTAGCATTTTAATCACAGGGCTATGGAGAAATGCATTTTCAGTATCTTCCTAAATTCATTTCCTCATATCTAACCCTTATGCTATTCAGTTCCATCTTCCTTGAACAACTAAAGCAATAACATAAAAATATATCATGATTGCATATGTGTTAGGAATATCCTGGTATGTTTTAACTTCCATGGTTTTCAATACAAATTCAAGGGCCAGTATCGCCTTGTTTGCAGTATTTCATATTTATATGTGAGGACCAGGAGATGCAAAAATTTTTATTTCACAACCTCTGGCCTGAATTCATTCATCTTCAATGTTTGTGAATCTCCTTCCTTAGTGCTGACCATCATATGTTAACGTTATTATAAGCTTCTAACTGATCAACCTACTTCTTCTATCCTGCACCAGTTCACAGTTTACAAAGTTATCCTTCTATAAATCTTCTATTTTTTCCATTCCTTGACCTAAAAATCACCCATAACTTTTCAGCTGAAAGAGAATAAAAATCATAGTTTGTAAAACACAGCTCAAATCTTTTTGCCAGGTAACTTTATGTTTCTCTAACTTATTTATTTATTAATATAGTATCAACCTTCCTTCCCTACCAATGGCTGCTGTGCACTTTCAGAGTTCTTCTAACAAATTTAAGACATTTTAGATTTCTTACTTCTACTTAAAATGGCCCTTCTCTGGTTTCTGTTTCAAAGCAGTATTCTCTGATTTCAGAGCTTCCATGAATGGACTCGTTCTTCCTTCATGGAACAGTCACTGATTGAAACACCACATTTATATCCCATTTCATCACACCTTCTCTAGTATGGCATCCATCCACATTTTGTCTGGTACCACAGTTATCTGTGTATATGCCCTTATTTTTTCTCAAATTAGTAGTTTCATAATTGAAATCAAAGTTCTTTCCTTTTTCCTCCCTCCCTCTCTCCCTCACTCTCTCCCTCCTTCCCTTCCTGCTTCCCTCCTTCTCTTGCTTCCTCCCTCCCTCCCTCCCTTCCTTCCCTCCCTCCCTCCCTTCCTCCCTCCCTCCCTCCCTTCCTTCCTTCCTCCCTCCCTCCCTCCCTTCCTTCCTCCCTCCCTCCTCCCTCCCTCCCTCCCTTCCTTCCTTCCTTCCTTCCTTCCTTCCTTCCTTTCCTCTCCTCTGTTTCTCTCTCCTTTTTAAAAATATTTTTTACTGTAAAGATGATGTCAAGGAATCAGTTACACAAGGAATAAAATGAGTACAATTCTTGCTAAACATTGTTACCCCTTCCTCATTTTATCCTGCTTTGCTCCGCTCCCACACTCCCCCTCACCCCAAGTTGTAAAGTTCGTTTCCAACGTAGTGTCTTGTGAGTATTACTGTTGTATTGGTTCACCCTTTTTCCTTTGTCTCAGCATTTGTGTGATTCCACTTCCTATTCCCAAATCAGATAAACTTATATAAAAGACAAAGGGTTCTGGAATCAAAAGCAGGGACAACAAGGGGTAAACCAAAGGGGGGGAAAAAAAACAGAAGAAATTACTGAATAATGTCTTTATGGGAAAAGGAGTATCATCTCTCTTCCCTATGCTTAGTGGTTTATCCATTATCTCTAGTAAACTGTATTTTTTCCACTTTTAACAAGAAATAACTTAGTATTCTACAAGTATTTCCATTCCAGTTGCTGACTTTGTACCTCTGTCAGGAAATAACTATTACTAAGTACTTCTTTTCTACCATTATTTTAAAAAGTTCCAAGTATCTAAGTCTTCTAAGTATAAATTACATCAAATTAGGAGGCAGATATGTCTTTTTTAAGTAAGAAAAACAAATCATTGCTCTTCTGTAGTACATAGTAAGTTGTGGATTAAAAGGTAATAGTTGAATTAGAAATTTTCAGTTTCATGGACAGATTAAGTTTTGAAGCATTCTCGGTGAATTGTGTTCCTGTTAGGAGAAATATATATTACTTACTGAATGAATAATTGTGTGTGTGTGTGTGTGTGTGTGTGTGTGTGTGTGTATGTATGTACTTGAACCCAGGGCCTCATGCTTTCATTTGGCTTGTGTTCATTCTTAAATAATGCTTGCTAATTATAGATGGAGGCTCAGATTTTTCAACCTCAGCCAACTTCAAACAATAGTCCACAGATCTCAGCCTCCTGAGCTAGAATTTCATGTGTGAGCTACCAACTCCCATATCTAAAAAGATAAGTTTCAAAATCAGGTTGAAGTTTATTTAATATCTATTTAAAGAAGTATACCATATAGTACCAGGTATATACATATATGTATACCTAGAACATAATAGATATCTATGAGACAGATGGATGGCTGTAGAGACCAATTCAGACTTTGCAAACTTCTATCTTTTTATTTATTGATTAAAAAACCTAAGTACTCTGTGTTCTAAATATCTTCATTTGTTTCATTCCTGTAAAGAGCTACTTTGATTTATTTGATTTATTATTAAGGGCTATAGCAAGGACTGAAATTTAATATTCAGATACCTCAAATCCCAAAGCGAAAAGAAAGAGTAGATAAATACAAATCATTGAGGCCAAATGTCATGATAAAAGACTAAACAATCCAGAGACAGACTTATAGACTCAGAGTTTTACAGACATAGTGTCCAACAATTTCATGTCAATTTGAATTTATCCTTACTTTTTGTCTTTAATGGATATCACTAGGAACATACATGTATTTTAGTATCATTTTACTATTGGAATTCTTAGAGGCAAGTCCTCTCTCTAGTCTGAAGCTTTCTGTGTCAATCCATCACTACGTCTCTTAGGGCCAACTAGCCTGGGAATATTGTGGTATTTTTGTAATATGTATTTCTTCTATTATAGGCCGCTTCAGTAGATGTTCAATGCCCCACATATCCTTTTATAGAGAAAATATTCAATAAATTTTGTTAAATCAATAATTGGCATTAGGAAAAATGATAATGTTATTACCTGTCAAAGTAGGATTGATACTTTTTAGATCATCACACACACTGCTTTGATAGTGTAAGGGACTTTTGAAAGGAAAATTTTATTTTCTAACAGATTTATATATATCACAATAGATCTTGTGATTTCATTTTTTAGGTCAATTGACTTAATATGGTCAAGGGCTAACCATATAATATACATTTCTCCAGCTGAGGGTACATTATCAGAACTTTTTAAGCCCCAGTGTGCATAACAAAGATGATGCAGGCCTGGACTATTCAATGAACGTATGTTGATGGTTTTAATGACAAGCTAATCATGAACCCTGTGATGGATGAGGAGAAAAAAAAAAGTAGAAGTACAGAGCATGTCAGTAGTGGCTCTTCTATTTTGAACTTTTATATTCATGTGATCTTAAAATGATCTGAGCCAAAGAAATGACCTGAGATAGAAGCCCAGATCATTTTTCAGATCATTTTTAAGTTAAGAATGTATTGGTAAATAATCCAGTGGAATAATCCCATTTTATTTTGCTTATTCTATTTTGTTAAATATATACTTTCAAGGAAATATAGTTAAACATTCGCTTACTATTACTGCCTGGTATCTAATGTGTGGCATATATATCTTTGTTTATTGACTTTTCTGCTAGTCAAAAGATCTCACTTTAGTGAGATAGAATAAAACATTTTTGACGCAGATTGAACTTGTTTAATATTTAAAATTAATTTGTGTATTTGTATGTTTTCCTTCACAAAAGATGCAATTATGTTATAGTTGTACTGAATATTTTTGATCATTTGTGACTAAGACACTGTTTCATGTATTTTATGTTGATATAAACTCAGTTTACCTTCATAAAAATATTGAGAGGTACAGGTACTCCTGTCATGGGAGTACAGGGAGACAAAGGAGCCTAGCTAAAACCCAGGCATTTTCTCCGGAAGCCCACTATATCTTTACACACTAAATTCTTAACCACTTAACTGCTGCTGCATAACTAAAGAATATAAAGGAAGGGACTAAAGTGTTTGATGCTACTTTATGCTATGCTTACAAATTAAATTCCTAAATACATAAAGTTTATTATGCTGAATTATAACCTTGTAATTAAAAACCTTCAGATGATTCCACTTGAGAAGAGGAACTGTAATAAAGCATTGGAGAACGAGAAAGAGAGGAGTTTCTTTAAAGGGATTGTTTGGTTTTATTTGAATTACCAGGGTTGTTTCAATGATGGAGGGGTATTTTGCCTAGGAGAATCTCTAGAGTGACACAACTCATGGTACCTTAAGGCATTTAAGAAAAAAGAACATGGGCATTATCAAAATATAAACTGATTATTTTCAGGAATAAAGTAATTGGCCCTCATATTTTGCAGCGAAGGGAGAATAAAAAGGTATTAATAATGACTGAGTCAGTTCTCTAATTCACTATGCAACCCACAATATGCATGCCATTTTATTGTGTTACAATTCCTTCTTCATTAACATTAATATGCAAGGGAAAACATGGAGTTTTAATTAATAATGTGAAAATGGTGTAATTAGGTAATTGTAATCATTTTTTCTTACTTTTTTTGAAATGGAATTCACAAATCTATAGAAATAGTTAGGAGCTATACAATTCAAGATATTTCTTTCCCAAGGATGATCAAATTTCTCTTGTAACTTCTAATTTTTTTCTTATCAATCAGATCTTCTAAAAATTGAGTGTAAATAATTGTTGATTTTTATTTGGTTTGTTTTAGTAAATTAGCTATGTAATACTGTAATCATCAGGGAAATTTTTATTTACTTCTTTCTGGCTCTGATGCTTTCTTCATTAACTGAATCTAAATGGAAAGAATACCAAGAATACTTAATTCCAGAGAGAAATTTTTGCTTTTAAAATTAGTGCAAATGAAACTCTTAATGACTTGGTGGTACATAATTTATCCAATCAACATGTATTGACTGTGTGCTTCCCATGTGTGTAGGTGTTCTAATCTGTAAAGTCCGCAGTCTAGTCATCAAGACAAGGTACAGCTAGCACTAGGAAGAGTAAAGTGATTAAATCATTAGTGTGATTAAGACAATGTGCAATGTGGGATAGAAGAAATCAAAACTTCTAGGAAACATTCAAGAGGTCAGCAGTGCCACAAGTCATGGCTATACCTGGATTCAAACTCTTAGCCATTTGTAGGGAAATTTCAGAATTCAAAGATTCTGCAGTTTAGGTATCAGAATAATCCATTAAAAATATGCTTCAGAGTTGGGTGCCGGTGGCTCATGCCTATAATCCTAGCCACTCAAGAGGCTGAGATCTGAGGATTGTGGTTCAAAGACAGCCAGGGCAGAAAAGTTTGTGAGGCTCTTATCTCCAGTTAATCAGAGTAAAAGCTGGAAATAGCACTGTGGCTGAAGTGGAACAGCACTAGCTTTGAGCAAAAGCGGCTTAGGAACAGCTCTCCAGAATTTAAGACCTCAGGGTATCCTAATAAAGATGAGCATAAATTGGACAGGAGTTGTGTATATTAGTCTTTAGGAGGTGAACTTAAATGGATATAAGCCTTTAATAATTGAGACTACATGAACTTTCCTTAGTACATGAATGCGTCTATGAACATATGGATACATGGACAGCTGGATCCACAGGGAAATGATTTAGAGCAAGTTCTGAGTGCCCGGTTTTGAGAAGGATGAGTAGTATCTAAAGGGAAAGTTATGTTTTGTATTGTACATAAGTAAATTGAGATCAGAGAATAGGTTATTGAGAATGACTGCAATTTTATCTTAATCCTGTCTTAAATGATTGTTCAAGTGTATTTTTGCAACAGCAGTCACATATGCAGTGAAGCCTGCTCATAGTAAAATATTCTAAGCATGGAGTGGTACATAATTCTATAGCTGTCCTTCTAGAAAATGGGTATTTTATATGTTGTATTTTAATAATGCATTCTACTTTGATTCCTCTGTTGATACCTTGAGAGTTAGGCACAAGTTTCTTTATTTAAACAAAACCAAGAAAACTAAACTCAAATGAATTAGGTACTCAAGAGATAACAATGCTCCACCTGAGGAGACAATAAATGTGAATTAGGGAGCAGGCAACCCTCAGAAAGAAGGAAACTCTCATGTATTTTCAGAGACTTGAAACTTCTTAAGGCATATTGCTTCCTAAAGGATCAAACTTTTAGTTAAGCTAACATAATGCCAGTTGTGTGTTAGTTACTCATGCTTATCACCCTAGTTACTTGGGCCACTTAGAATAAGAGGGTTGAAATTCATGGCCAGCCCAGGCAGAAAGATTTCACAAAACATCTTCCCAATTCAAAATGATGTGCAATGTCTTGTGCCTGTCATCCTACCATGTACCTGACATCTGAGAAACTCAGATTGGGAGGATCACAGTTCCAACATGGCCAGGGTAGAAAAGTCCATGTCAAGGGAAGATAGCTGGATGTGGTAGCACATACCTGTTACTCCAGCTATGATAGGAAATCTAACGTGATCATAGTCTATGTGCACCTAGGCAGCAAGCAAGACCCTATTTCAAAATTAAAGTTGCCAAAATAATAAAAATAATGGCTGGAGATATTGCTCAGTGGTGGAGTTTCTGCTTAGCATGCATGAGCCTCTGAATTCAAACCCAAATGCTGCCTTTAAATAATAATAGTATGCCTCAAGTTAGTATTAACTCACTTGATGGCAGTCCTTAAGAATGGTGCTGAGGGCCTGGGAATGTGGCCTAGTGGTAGAGTGCTTGCTGAGCACGCAGGAAGCTATGGGTTTGATTCCTCAGCACAACATATACAGAAAAAGCCAGATGTGGCACTGTGGCTCAAGTGGAAGAGTGCTAGCCTTGAGCAAAAAGAAGCCAGGGACTGTGCTCAGAACTCAGGCCCTGAGTTCAAGCACCAAGACTGGAAAAAAAGAAAGAAAAAAACCAAAGCATGGTGCCTAGATATATGTGCACATACACACACACATATATGCAGCAAGGTAGCCCATGGGGGCCTAGAACTTACAACCTTTGTATGCCAATATCCTGAGTGGTGGAGTTACAAGTAGGTACAACCACATCTATCACATCTATCTTACTTTTCTTGATAGTTATTCTGTATCTAGAAATAGTCAACTGTTTCAGCTTGAAAGTTTTAAATATTCACCGGTCATTTATGAGCCCTAGTTAGAAAAAGATACAATTGTATTAACCTTAGGATTTTATTCTAATTATTTCTAGCACTTAGAATTTAGCATTCACTAAAATGTTCTGAATCCCAGGTTGAATTAGAAAAATATCTGAAATTATAAATTCAACTTATAAAACTTATTATTAAATCAAAATGTCATTTTTATAAAAGTCATTAAATGAATATGAACTTTCTCAAGTAATCTCATTAGATCATTTCTCTTGTATATTTTAGAGAGTACTTTGGGAATATTATCATTGGACTGAATAAATATTTAAATACTAGACATAGTGACAAGTT
>NC_063162.1:126039268-126146768 GCF_023159225.1 Perognathus longimembris pacificus
TATTCTTATCATGAAAAACATAGCTAGATTTTGTCTAGTAAAATACATACATAACAGTTTAATCATTCTTTTCAGAGGTGAAATATAATTACTTAAAAATCTTCTATTTTCAAAATTTGCACTTTTAACTGAAAACATTTCGGTGGGTATACTTTAATTTTAGTTACCCTAAAAAATTTCATTTAAACTCCCAAATACTAGAAATTGACCAGCTAAAAATAAGACGGATACATAGAGAAAGTGATACACACATACAGAAAATGTCTGTTTTCTGCCTCCCCTATATCACTGCTTATTCAGGTCTAATAAATAAATCTATTGTCTTTCTAGATGGAAAAATTACGAGCATTAGGAATTTCTATCTTTATCTTAGCTTTCAGAAGGCTATGTCTCTTTGTAATAAGTAGACATCAGTTTTATAAGTGACCTAGTATTGTTCCTCCCACATCAACCTATGTCAGCATCTAGGAAAGGTCTTGTGACTGTACGTATGTGACTAGGCTGTCACTCTGGAAAACTGTAATGAAGAGTTTCCCATTGCCTTCTCTTTTATCTTATTTCTTCTTGCTCCATTTCATTTTATTTTTCTTCTCCATGAAAGACAAAGAAATACTCTACTTATTTGGTCAGTGAAGAGAGGTTTAATAGCTTTGAGCACACCTTAACACTGTTATGGGATCCTGACTCTGCTCATTCCTGCTGGCATCTTTCATAGTGGCTACCATAGAGCCACCTCCTGTTAAATGTGCACATAGAGAGTTAGTCACAGGCCCAGACTATGTCTACTTCATTTCTATACCCTTGTTACCCAGCAAGATGTTTAATCACTTGTGAGATCTTAATAAACAAGGATTAAATGAATCTGAAGCAGAGGTGAGACTCTCAGTATTAGCCTGGATGTTATTGCATACCTTAACCTCACCATGGTAGGCCAGGGGAAGAGGTGATTCCCCGGTTCTGGCTTACCAAAAGCACTACAAATAATGTTTGTCTCATTAATCACATCCTCCTGTAGGCACGGTCCTTCCTTCAGCCTTAGAAAATCATAATAAAGAGACGTCTGATCTCCAATTCATTCCACCAGATTTAAGTTAATTTGTTAGCTAGACCATAACCACTGAATATTGTGTGCATACTTATTAGCATAAAGCTGTGTCTGCCATGGGAGCTCTCTAACCAACGTTTTCCTCTTATTTTCTGTTTCCTGTCCATCACCAGATCTGGCTGCAAAGGCATACCCAGGATCCAGAATTTGGGGATCCAAATGAGCTATAGTAATGACAAGCCGTGGACCCTAGGTAGGTAAAGGAATTAGTTTCCGTGTACTTCAGTCTATAAAGGAGAAAATGATCGACTTAAAGTTTTCTTTGGGGAATTAGCATTAGTAGCAATAGATAAATTAATCACTTAAAATGGAACTACCCGTGTGCTTTCTTTACTTCTCAAATTTATCTATTTCTGTGTTATTCCCATCATCCTATCATAGATCTCACCCGTTTCATTTCTGCCCAGATTGGTCTCCATCCCTGTAAGGTGATTTGCTATAAATTTTTTGGCAAATAAGCACTAGAATGATGCTAGTAACTCTATGGTTGCCAGATTACCAGTCTAGAAAGCATGACTGACAGTAACATCTCTGGCTGACCACTCACTGATCTCTAATGCAAACACCAGGAAACAAATCATTTCTATGTAGACATTTGTCTACATATATATCTCAACCTTCTTTCACTTGGTCTTGGACTTACTTGCTCAACACTAAGTTTAGAAACCAGATTCAACTTTTGTCTTCTTTATTGTCAAAGTGAAGTACAGAGAGGTTACAGTTTCATATGTAAGGCAGTGAGTACATTTCTTATCCGACTTGTTGCCTCTTCCCTCATTTTTCCCCGCCTATCCCTTTCCCTCTCCCCCCATGAGTTGTGCAGTTGGTTTACATCAAATGGAGAAAAATAGATTCTTAATTTCCCCTATTCAATTTGACTTAACTTAATAACTTCACATATGCCCCCTTCATGAGAACACATAAGTTTGGCAACTTCACACTTTAAGATAATTCAAAAACTCTCCATTTAAAGTCACTGTGGAACTTTCAGTCCTCAAACCTTTGCTTTTCAACAATAGCAACATTTTTCAAATTGGATTTAAATGATTAATTTTTCTTCCTGAAATGAAGCTTTGGGGAAGGTCTCCATAAAACACCGATGAATTGTATTCAAGCCCCTAAATCTATGGTTGAAAGTTAGAAAAAAAAATGATTTTTAACTGGAGGAATCTATACCTGCATACCTTTCATATTAGTCAGCTTATGTATATCATTGCTATAAATGAATCCATTATTTCCTTTGGTTAACACAAACCTTTAAATCCCATGCATGGTGGTGAAAGATTATAATTCCAGCTACTGTAAATATAGACACAGAAGGAGTGTAGTCAAAGCTCAGTCCTGGAAAAAAGGAAAAGACCCTATCTGAAAAATTAAAAGCAAAAAGGCTGGAGACTTGAATCAAGTTGAACAGCACTTGACAACTAAAGCTCAAGGCCTGCACTTCAAATCCTAGTAAAGTCACAAAAGAAAAGAAAAAAATTCATAAGGAAAAACATTCTATCAGGTTTATCAAGAATGACTTCTAAGAAGTAGTACTATTTAATGTGAAGATTCTCAAAGAATAGTCCCTGGACTAGCAGTATGAGATCTGTTTTAGATTGGAAAATTTTTGTTTCATTTTTGGGTATCTTGTTCTAGAAACTCCAGGAACGAGGCCAAGAAATCCATGTTTCATAGGGATTTTGATACAACCTTCAAGTTTGAGAATCGTGAGTAATTAAACTCCAGGGTCAGATTGCTTAAGTTCAACCAACTTTCCTTATTTTTAGTAGAACATTTTATTCACCTCTCTATATTTCTGCTTCCTCATCTTTAAGAAGAGAATGATAATAACTGGGTTTGTTACGCTGATTAAACGAGTAAATACAGAGAAAGTACTTATCATAGAGTTTTAACAGTTAATGATACTTAATAAGCATGAGTTGTTAGTCTTGCAAAATCACTATTCTGATTGAGTGCATTCTCTATGGGGTATTCCTCATATGTTTTCAAATTCTTTTCACTTCATACCCAGAGTCTATCTTTACTCAATGAATGGAGTTGAATTCATGGAGTCTCACATGTTAGGTGAGGGCTCTTACTAAGTTATATCCCCAGGTTCCTGAATCTTTTCATATTGGTCAATATAACTACTGGTAAGTTTGATGAGAAATGGGACTTCAGGTTCACCAAGATGTATTTTATTACTTTACACCAGTCCACATCATATATGAGATGTTATAAGACAAGAAAGGAAAACTTTTGTTCTGTTGTACAAAGTTGGCTTAAATGGTCTTTTTTGACTTTTTAAACCTCTAATCATAGTTTCCTAATTTCATTTTCACCGATTTTCCCAACAGTAAGGACAGGACTTCTACCAAAATTTCAAATAAAATGTTGATCATGCAAATTCATCTCCAAGTAATTGTTTTGGAGACAAAAATCTTACTATGTAGCTCAAGTTATACTGTAACTCAAGGTCTTATCTCAGCCTCCCATATGCTGATATCCTTTTTTTTTTGTTTTGTTTTGCTTTGTTTTTTGGCCAATCCTGGGGCCTGAGCACTGTCCCTGGCTTCTTTTTGTTCAAGGCTAGCACTGTACTGCTTGAGCCACAATGCTACCTCTGACTTTTTCTATATATGTGGTGCTAAGGAATCAAACCCAGGGCTTCAGGTACATGAGGCAAGCACTCTACCACTAGGCCATATTCCCAACCCACATATGCTTATATTATAGGCATGAATCATCATGCTCAGCTTTACACAATTTTATGCTAGGTAATATCTAGTATGGGCAGAGTAATTTGTAATGCTTTCTGGAAAACAAGATATTCTGTTATTTTGTTTGCCATTGAATTCTATCTACCTTCTCAACATCTTCAAATACTTACCATTTCAGTCTTTGCAGTCTTAAAGACATAATATCATTGTGGCAAAATGACAAAATTTAGTTACACATTTTTTTCTTGGAGAAATAAATAAGAGTATTTCTTTTGTATTTATTACTAGTTAAGAAATTATATACATACTTTTACCTAGATGTAATGTTAGTAGAAATAAGGCCATTATTTTACTAAACCTTGTATTTAGTCAGAAAATTCTATATACGATACAAATATGTGTGTGTGTGTGTGTTCATATGCACAAGACAGACTTAAGTTTGAATTTGTTCTAAAATGTGTGTATACACAAGGGCTGGGAATATGGCCTAGTGGCAAGAATGCTTGCCTCATATACATGAAGCCCTGGGCTCGATTCCTCAGCACCACATATATAGAAAATGGCCAGAAGTGGCGCTGTGGCCCAAGTGGCAGAGTGCTAGCCTTGAGCAAAAAGAAGCCAGGGACAGTGCACAGGCCCTGAGTCTAAGCCACAAGACTGGCAAAGAAAAAGAAAAAAATGTGTGTATACACAAGCAATTGTGTTCTATTGACAGTTGCCATTCCTAGAAATATTTAAGTAACATGTCCTCTATGATTCAAGCAGTTAAGACCTGGAGCTCCTTGTCCAGCATTTCATAAATTTTAATGTCAAAATGTCAAATAAGGTGGTTGTTTCTCAGCTTTTTTTTTTTAAGCAATTTTCACCATTCTCTATTGCATAAGCATTCACTTAGCTGGTGAACTTGGCAGCCAGAGAGTTAATTCTTTGCTTGCTTGCACTTCAGCTATGGTATTCAAATTATTTTCAATGCATCTTAACTAGGATATGATTCAAAATGAAAACCTTAAAGGAAGTAAATAATCTTGTGATTAATGCTGTAAGGAGATGAGAAAATCTAGAGTGAAAATATTCTTTAAATAGTATGTTTAATTTTAGGTATCCCAATTTTAGAAGGCAAATTAAAGAAAGTTTCAAAAATTCAAAATAATTAAGAGAAAGGGTGACAGTAATTAATGAAGAAAGCTTGCAGGATCTCACTTGATAGAATGTGCAAAGCAGTGCTTAGAGGTAAGGATGATAATTTGCTGATATTTCAAGAATGTGAACAATGAGAAGGAATACAATATTCTAAAAATATTGGTACAATGGGAATAATTATGGATATTAAAATTTGGGGAATAATAAAAAACAAGAAGAAAACTGGAATGTAATATGAATTTATAGATTAGATCTATGACACTGAAACAACCTCTTCCCATAGTTTACTAAATTACTTCTTACCTGCTTTTATACATATAAATAAGTAAATTATTGTTTTAGAGAAATAGTGAGGGAAATAAACCCTAGTTTCTGGCATACTAAAATTCACCTTCAAAAAGCATAGAAAATAAAATTCAAATATCTTGTTTATAAACACTAAGTCATTATTTCTGAACCACTAATACTTACATTTTTAGAATGTTCTTCTATATGAATATATCAATTCTCAAGTAAAATGAAAAGAAAGTAACCTTCTGCCTCGCAGAGAATTTACTGTTGTTGGTAGAAGGAATGTTATGGGTTAGTTCATGAAGGAAACTCCAGGGTGCATCTCATGAGAGTTGTATCATATATTATACAAGATGTTGGCATGGAAGTTTCGTGTACAGTCTGTCTCATTCCAGACATGATGTAGATGAAGATAAAGGAAAATTGAATGCAGATTCTGAAATGTGAAACCTTGTATGGGCTCTCTTTGTGATTTTCAATTCATACAATGATATAAAGGCTGTCTGACCTATCTCAGAGGAAGAGATATACAAACGAGTTGAGTACAATGAGACATAATAAAATACTTAGCAAGATAAAGTTCTAAATAATAACAATATGTTAATTTCAGTTTTACTTGAAGATCCATATTTTGAGTGAGAAAGCCAAAAGAAAAATATAACATACTCCTACAAGTTCTTACTTTCTTTAAAACTGAGATTGTTTTAAATATGGATGAATCATAAGAATAAAAGCAATTTCACAGCATTAAATTCTGTGATTTAAGTAACTAACATAAATTATAGCTTGAATATTAAAGGAGCCTACCTGCCTGTTTCATATTTCCTAACACTATACAACATGGCAGTCTCAATTACTATTTTGTTGTACCATGTGATTGTATGAATCATGAACTTTGATAGGTTTCCTCTCTATTGACTTCAGTGGAGGTCACTGTGTATTATTACACTAATATATCTCAACAAGGGTATCTGGGGAGGTGAGTCCAGCAGAATCTCTTTTTAAAAAATTAATTAATTTATTATCAAAGTGGTATACAAAGGGGTTACAGTTCCATACATAAGGCAGCGAGTACATTTCTTATCCAACTTGTCACCTCCTCCCATATTTTTCTCCCACCTTCCTACCTCCCCGTTTCCCTCCCCTCCTCCCCATGAGTTGTACAGTTGGTTTACAGCATATAGTTTTATAAGTATTGCTGTTGCATTGGTTCGTCTTTTATCTTTTATCTCTCCATGTTGACGTTCCCCTTCCCTTCCCTAGTACCAATAAACATGTATACAATACCCAGGGACCACTTTTTATTTCCATGTAGGCACACTGCTTCCTCGAGCACAGATTTCATACATGAACTTTAGTGTCTTACAGATCTAGGATAACTAGAGGGAGCCTGGCCAGTCTCAGAAGGTGAGTCTCAAAAATGATGTGGTGTTACTTCCTTTAAACCCAGTGATTAAAACAGTCATAGGCTAAAGAGATAAGGTAGACTTAACATCTAATAGACCCATGATAAACTTGACTGAACTTTTTAGGTAATACAAAAAAGAGTAAAACATGAAATATTTCTAAGTGGTCAAGTTGCTATGATTTTTAGTGGAAATAATTAAACCAATAATGTACTTTACTATATGATGTGATTTTAATGTTTATTAGTATAATATTTAAATAAAATTGTTTGATCTTATTTAATATAGTCAGTTAAGATCAGTGATTATCTTAAATGATTTGAATAGACAAAAATAATCAATTTATTTGGTCAATATAGCTAAATCTACAAATCTTTATATTGTTAATAGACCTATATTTAACATTTTAAATAAAATATCTATATGTAATATGTAAGTATTACATATGTTACATATACATGCAATACATACATATATGTGCAATACACATATATGTGAGTAATACATACATATGTATATATGTGTTACATATATATGTGTATGCATGTGTATATAACGTATGTAATGTGTTTTACTTAAACATAATAGTAAACATATATGTATATATGTATGTTTTAAACATGTATACTGTATGTTTTACTTTGTGTTCACTTAATATGTATTTAAATCTATATTATTAAATATTTACACATATATTTTAAAATATAAGTCAAATATATTTGTTATACATTTACTTAAATATTAGAAATGTGGTATTCATAAAAATACAGATATACTTACTTATAACATTACTTTTATATTACTAGTAAGAAATTACTGAAATTATTTGAAGTAGGATATCAATTAACAGAAATATATTAATGAGGAATTTTTCATTTATTCAAGTGTGAAGGGATTTTCTAACAATAATTTAACATATGTTATTTAATGAAGGATTCATATCATGGATCATAATCACTAAATTATTAACTAAAATTATGTCAAACTGTATGAAAAAGAAAGTATTATGCTTGGTTTTTATTAAGAAGAATATTTAAAACAAACTCAGTTTGCACAGGGATGTGGTTTTTTAATCAATATTCCAAGATAATCAAATGTCAGTTTACTGAGTACCCACTTCCACAGAATTCTTTATTGTCTGTCACTTGCTTATATCTACCACTCTGTGACATACCCTCCTATCAAGTGCCCCAACTCACTAAATATACTGTAATAGCAACTCTGTCTTCAAAGAATGTTTTATAATTCACTATGTTAGGGAAATTTATATTTCCCTACTATTTTGTAGAACATTTACAAAGCATGAATTTATTACTTAGACATACACAATATTTGGAGGAAAGGATGTAAACTCCCTATTTATAATATGACTGTAAGTAAAACATCTCTTGCTTTCCTTTCTTTAATTTGGTATCTTCTTTTATAATATTAGTCATACAATCATAATGTAGGGCATTCTAAGCTAAACAATAAAAAGTGTTTCTAAATTTTAGTAAAATAAACATTGTTCAAATATAGCATGTCAACTCAGTGCTCTCACTACAGAGTTGAGGGGTACATGAAATAGCTTGAGTGGCTGAAATAAATTAATTTTTAAAAGCTTTTACATTTTAAGCCAAATGCTGAAGGCTCACGCCTATAATTCTACCTAATTTGGGAAGATGAAATCTGAGGACTGCAGTTCAAAGTCAGCCTGAGCAGAAAATACCAGGAGACTCTTATCTCCAATTAAGTACCAAGAAGCCATAAGTGGAGCTGTGGCTTGAGTGGTAGAGTGCTAGCCTTGAGCCCAAAAGCACAGATCTACCTGAGATCAAGCCCAGGACTGTCACCAAAGAAAAGAACAAGTCTATGTGTTTTATAAAATTATGTGCTCTATATATTTTTCTATCAGTTGATAAATTAAAATCATGTGCAGGTATCGAACCTAGTAATGCCAATATTAGGATAAATAAACATGGTTCCTTCCCTACGAATAGAAAAAAAAGAACAAGAAAATAAAAGGCATTCTTTTATCCTACATAATGTGCAAAAGCTGTATAGGTCACAAGGATAAGAAAAGCGATGATGGTGCAACTACAAATTGGTGGCAATAGTCTAATACTGAATGCTAGAGATATGGAGTGAGAGGGAAAATGAAGAAATAATATAAAGATTTTTTAAGATGATAGTAAGATGGTCTAATTCTTTTCTTCAGATGGTAAAAAAGATGAACAAATAAACTGGTCAAATATGAATAATTATTTTGAAATTGTACTCTGAGAGCAATGTGGAACACAGGTTAGGAACTTATAACTCCTCACTCCAACTTTGAGTGGTGTGTGTGTGTGTGTGTGTGTGAATAAAGTTCTATGGGACGTAATTATACCCATCTTTTATGTAGTGTTGATGGTTGCTTTCTTGATAGAATGCATGTTGAACAGTGGACAGACACCGCATTAATGGCAAGCCTAAAACAGTTATTATCTTAACCTTCACACAAAATGTATTTGCTTACCACTGATTTAGAGAGGTTCGGAAATTACATATGGAAGGACAATTAGGGGTTGAACAATTGCTGTGATTTCTACTGCACCTGTAACAGGGAGCATGCAGGGGAAAAGAAATATCAAAATGATGTTTACAACCTTGAAAAAGTAGTAGGATCTTGTGATTGAGTACCTGAGGGATAAAGAAAAGTCTAGATCGATTTGTAGGTTCTTAGCTTATGTCATTGGGTAAGCTGTGGTAAAAATGGAGAGAAATGATCAATGTTTTATACACACTCACTTGGGAGTACATTCAGATGGAAATATGTATTAGGCCTGGATTTCAGGAGAAGAGTTTAGAACATTAGGTAGTAATTGAAGACAGTCTTTGAGTAGGAAATTTGGGAAGAGATATATCCAACTTTTGTTCTCAAATTGAAGATCAAGGGGGAAAATGTGTATGGATAAAAGCCAGAAATTATTTTAACAATCATGCTACCTAAGGAGACTCTTGATGGACTTTCTATCTAATGGTAGTGCTTAGAAAATGACCTCCCAATTATATTATATCAGAAATCTATAAGGCATAATTAGTTCCAGAAGACATAAACTGACCATATTTATGTTACCTAAATAGCTATGTGATACAAAGCCATTTTCTAAAATGAGTCATGATTTTAAACTCCAAAGCTTGTCACTAACTCATCTACTTCAGTGAAAACTAATTGTTAATAACGTGATGCCTTATTAGATAGGCCTATCACTTAAAAACCACATTTAACATATGAATTCGTTTTAAAATATGTCACATATTTCAAACTAATTTTAGAATTATTGTTTCAGAACTTAAGGCATTCAATTAAAACGCATTTGATACATGCCCCGTGTTTTATTGTATATTGAAAATATCCATATATGCATATATGATTTATGAAGAGTTACAGGGCACTTAAGAAGCAATAAATAATTTCATATGACTAGGAAGATATAATCAAGGTAGACATAATGTATTCCTCTGCCACTAATGTAGTTTTATAATAGTAAATAAGGTTTTTGAACCATAGATAGGAACCTTCACTGAGGCATACTATATCTGCATATAACATTGTATATACTGCAACAAAGACTAGACTACTAAATTGTGCAAAATGCTTTTTAAAAACTACTTCATGAGTCAGAAAACATGATGGAATTTATAGTGGTTTATATTTTTATATTTTATTTCTTATTCATACAGTCCAAATAAATGCATGATTATATCAGGAATTAGCAAAAGTAATATAGCAAACATGTAATTTGAAGTTTGTTAAAAAATACTTTTGCTAACTCTATTACAGATGATGGCTCCAACACTCTGATAAGTTACCTTTACAAACTAGAGTGAAAAGATTTATATAAAGAAGAGGATGTTGAAATTTTTTTTTTCCAGAGATGAGCTTCATTTTCTGGTCTTGAGAAGTCTTGCATTAAATGAGAACCCTCTGTCAGTAGCTACTGCATTTGCCTTGTTTCTGGTGTTAATTATCTTTTGTTTGCCCTTGATAATCCCGAAGTTGGTATGCAGATGATATGAAGGCTGTGGAATCATCTCAAAGTGTAAAAAACAATGGTATTGTCAATTTTGCATCACAACACTTTATAAATTATGAATGTTATCTACATTAAGGAGAGTGGTAGACTTTTAAAATTACTCCCATGAATAGATTAAATTACGAGTATTATTACATTTCATTTTATTAAGTGCATCTTAGTAGTTATTACAGCAAATGAACATGTTCTCTCAATTACACAATAACATTAGAACTAAAAATTATGCATCAACACTCCCAGATGCATAATGGTGCATTGTATATTAATCACTCTAAACAATATTTTTAAGTTTATATAAAGACAATTATTACCTATTGAACAATAACATTTTATCAGTTTATTAAAATTCTTTTTAAGAACTAATTCTATTGTAAAGTGCTCTAGGTATTTTCATTTTTTTCACAGAAACAATCTGTACAAGTAGTCTAATTTACTTATTTTGGAAATGTACATCTTTCTACAAAATTAGGGATCAAATGCAAAAAACACCTGGAAGTTATTAAAATATGACAGACAAAATCTGGCTTTCTGTAATTTAATTGAAAATCTTATTGCTAAGAGGGTTTTATAACCAACTTGGAAATTTTTAATTCAATACTACAATAATAGCTGCAAATGTACACTCATGTTAGTGTCAGTAGATTTGGAACAAACATCTACAAATTATAAATGTGATAAAATCTGCCTAGATCTATAGAATCATTGGAAAATATCACTGTTAGTGAAGGTGACTCTCATGTATCTGTTTTCAAGAGAAACGTTTCTAGTTACTACATTTAATATTCTAAACTTATATTTAATCCCATTTATTTTTGTTTAATGAATGCTTTGATCATTGAAAAAGGTAATTATTGCACATTACCATAGAATATTATTTTCAACATAAGGGTTTAATATTTTTTCTTTTCTTATATTAAAAACTCACTTTAACATTAGACCCTTACTTGTGCTAAAGCTTTTATGACTTTATTGATAAGTGAATATACTTCTCATGGTTACACGAAGAACACAAATGTCTTTAAAATTAAAAACTGAGTTATCACAAATTTAGTAAAATAAGTAAGTCTTATTTTATGAATATGAATGTTATTAATAATACATGCTAACAATAACCTAATTGACAGGAAGTTGTGGACCTAAATGTTAAAAATAGTCAAATGAATTAGTAGCTCACTGGTAACTTTACTGTGTATTGTCATCGATTTGATTTTGCAAACACAGAACAAAATTGAAAGTCATGATTTAAAAATAAAGAAAGTTAATTCTTACTTACTGAACAATGACATGATTTTATCAAAGTATTGAAACTAAATTTAAGATACACCAAGTCTTTCAGCTGTACTCTTATATATGCTACTTGTTAAATATGTTAACATGAAAGTAAATTTCGTTATCATTCTCATATGAATGAGGGATGTTTTCTTTATACAACTGTCTGATGCTGCCAGCATCAGAAGAAAGAAATATACAGTGTTTAAGATTAAGAAAAACTCTGAGAAGACATTGACAGAATAGAATATTTTTTATTGCTGAGGAAAGAGACCAAAATCTATAAGATTCTTTTAGCCATATACTTAAGAGAACCACTATCATTTCTAAAATGTTTCCAGTATGTTCTGTCTTTATATTTACCTGCACATAGGATGTACAATTTATATGGCATCAGTTACAGCATACTACATTTTTCTTCATCTAATCCCTTCCTGCGTCCTTCCTGCTGGCAAAAGAGTTCCAGGTATGAAAGTGTTAACAGAATGTTTGAAAATTACTCTTATTTAAGAAGACAAAATCATATTACTTTTTAATCTTTTTAATTCTGTTCTCATAAGATGAACTTAGATTTGTTTCTTTAATAGTGAATCCTTTTATGGAGACCTGATTTCTTTGCTAATGAATTTTCTTTTTAAAAAGTGGCATCAGAGTCCTAGGTAAGTACTACTAGCGAAATCACACACAATAGTAAAATTGTTTCACTATTAGAAAGTAAATATTTGGTCCCATTCCCTATATTTATATGTCTGTACATATGCATTTGAAAAGCAGTAAGAGAAGAAATAAATAGTTTGTAAAAGATTATGCAGTAGCTTGCAATCTGCCTTTCCCAACACCAGTGGAAAATTTCAGGGAGGAAATGAGAGCCAAGCATAATTCACTAAAATTACACTGAACGTCTCTTGATCAATACAGATAAATCTAGTTTTGTTGTTAAATCGATTTTCTCCTCTATAGAGATATATTGTCCTGATTGTTTTAAGAGTAATTGTTTAACTAAAGATTTTTATGGTGATTAGAAAAATGTAAACAAGAGAAAACTTAATGCAGCTCTTTGGTGTCGCCAGCTCTTCGAGTTAATATGTTAGTGAAAGCAGCAGTCATTTATATCATTTTGGGCAGTTGTATTTTCCTGAGAAAAAATTTGGCGAGGCTGATTTCCTTTCAGAAATAAGCAACCTCTGTGTTTGTTTTAGTTTTATAAAATTTCTAGGTGCTGCCAACAAAAATATTCACTAATGCACAGTCTCTCAAGCTTTTTATCACTCTACTTGATTCCTTGGCATAGATAACACTGAAAAAGTCCACACTGCAAAAGCCTACTGGGAAAAAATAAATGTATTTTTTGTATTACAAAATGTTTAGACTGGAACTCAGTGACACAGGCAGACTTCAAGGATTGCTTAAAATACTGTTGCTAAATTATTTCTTAACTTAAACATAAAAGGGTGTGTGTGGTTGTGTATGTGCATTACATCCAATTTTTTAATGGACATTTAAAAATGTTCCATACAATTGTTCAGGTGCAATGCACTGAAACACCAAGGCTGAAAGAAAAAAACCACATAGAAATCAAAGAAATTTTCTCCTTAAAAATATTTGTCATTTTACTTTAAAACAATGAATACAAAAATATGAAATATACACAAATGAATAACTTCCAATGAAACAATAAAAATAATAATGATATATAAACCCATACAGGATAATTTATACAAAGTAATTTTTTTCTTAGTTCACATATTTTTGGTATTTCTTCATGTGTGTATACTTCTATAGAGATACAAAAAGACATTTATTTTAGAGGTGATTGACAATTACATTTCTTATAGGATATTAAATTGGATAGTTATGACCTTTGTAAAATATTGTAATTTTTTAAATGATTAAGTTATTGTATGACATCATTGAGAATTATTTTAGGTATAAACTTTAAGATTTCATTGCTCTATTATTGGTGAATGATATCTTATCCATATATCTAAGACAATTATATTTCAATACAAGAATTCTTTTGTTTCTGTAACAAAATACACAAAACAGTTTTGGGGCCAAGTTTTGAGTATTTTGGCCAAAAATTCTATATTTTCTTCCTACTTGCTTGCATTTGTGTGATGAAAAGTATAGGGCATTTAATTTAATAATTTATGTGTTTAATACATCTTGGATATTTCAATATATTTGCTTTTATTAGAAATAAAATCCTAACTATTTAAATCATGGCTTCTCTTGAAAATGCAAAGGAAGTAATATACTCAGTATGAATATTTCTTACCCTAATTTTCAATTGTTTTCTATTTTAATCCATTGCAAGTGAAACTTGTGGGATACAATAAAAGAAAGAGAGAGAGAGAGTGTATATGTGCTTGCGTGTCTAAGTAAAGCCCCTTTAGTAGTGGATTTTAATACTTGTTTAAGTTAAGTTCTCAGTGGTTCATAGATTTCATTTCATGCATATCCACAAATTACCTTTAAAAACATCCTTCAATGTTGAGGAATATAGAGATAAAGCACATTTAAATACATCTTTAAAACTTACTTCAGTCTTCCCATCAGTGAGCTAATGGTCAATAAAACCCAGAGAAGCTAAGTAAAATCAAAATAGTTGTGACATCCAAACAGAAAATACATCCCAAGTTAGAGACAGGAAAAATGACAACTTCTCATGCAAGGGGCTGGCACAGGGGCTGTGTGTGGCATTGTGGTAACATTGAAATTTATGAAATGCTCTTCTCTGCTATGTTTGATGTACTTCCTTGACCTGACCCCAGCTCTGTGTGTGGAAAAGGCTGAAAAGTAATTCTCTCCCTGATTCCTTTAAACGAAATCTGGATGAAATAAAAATGATCCAGCTTTATTTAGGAATTAAACATTTAGTGGCCTATAAAAAGCACATTATAGGAAATTGATAAACCTACTTAAAAGAAAATTTTCACTGTTACTGTTATACTGAAATGATACAAATGTTATTGTTCACATTATTTTTTATAAATACTTTGGGCTTTCACAGATGAAAATAAAATTAACCCTTTAATACAGCTCAAAATTATTTGTTGGAAATTCATGACAGTAGTCACTTTTATTTTTCTTTTTTGTTTCATGGAAATTCACCATAAGGCCAGAAGATATGCTTTGAGGTCACAGGCCACAAGTAACCTTATACATATTAACCATCCTGCTATATATCAATGCAAGCAAGATTTCCGCAGAGTCTGGAACATTAAGCCTTCTGTCATTCTTGTCCCTACTGAGCTTGATTCTGCTGAGGTTTAGTGGAATTATAAACACATATGAAAATATGCAGAATATATTTCTTTTTTGAAGTGATTATAATGTGATGTTTCTGCACTGCCAGCATTCATAATAAAGCAAATGTGATGTTTCAGTGCTAGATGACATCCACCATAATCTTATTAACATGGAAGCGGCGTAAGACAAAACACGCACTGTACTACCTGCATGATTTAGAGACATAGAACAAATAGATTTATTAATGTAAACTTTTACAATCTTTCGCAACAGACACGTGCCATCAAGTTCAGAATGCCTTGTAGTTTGCAGACACAGGTTTGTCAAATGAAGGGGTTTAGCAGTTGTTAAGTGCTCCCTTACAAATAAAACAATAATATCCAAAGTAAGTAAGTGTAGTTTTAAATCGATTGATCATTTTGAACACCCAAAGAAGATGAGTGACAGTGAGCAACACTTACCTGACACCCTTGACTATTTCACAGAGACAAGTTGATATGAGTTTGTATAAATACTAATATTAAGCAGAATTAGCTTTGGAAAAAATAAAGAAATTGTACTGAGGTGAAAATTGTCACTGTCAGGAGAAATGAAGTTATATCAGAGAACAAGTGACATACAATTTTCTCTAGAGTGTTTTTAATAAAAATAGCTTTTCTTTGAATATTTTGAAGTCAGACATGAGAGGCAATCTGGGCGTTTGTCAGAGTTTGAGAGTGTGAAAAATTGCTGCCTTAAATCATTTAAGCTGAAAAGCAACTTCTTCCTGCTGAGATAATTTCACATTGACTTACCGTGCAAGCCCTTCAGGCATTCCCAGCTCAGAGCAGAAGTTTTCAAGGTAAAAACATAGAAGAGAACATGGGAGAAGCTGGGACAAGGATCAGGAGCAACTCCAGGCGTTCAGGCACATCTGACTTTGATTAATTAGAGAGCTGCTTTTCTATTTCCACATGCACTGCCTGATGGAAAGGTAGAGTGGACCGGGATACACAAACTTGGAGTTGACTCTGTTAGATATCAGCAGGTTTTGACATCTTCTGCGGAGCTTGCAGAATCTCAGCTTAAGAGGACTAAATTGCTGAAACACGCTTTTAATTTATTCATTTTTCTAATGCAGAAGAATTATCTGAGCTACACTAGATTTGATATTCAGGCGTGCATAAATCAGTTACTGTAAATGTTTAGGTTAGAGGAAAAGGCAACGATCTAGCTATATAATGATGGATGAGGTATTTTTACATTTCTTTGGAAATTTTTATATCAATATTCATTTTGACATAAATTCCACTCGATGTTATTTTTTCCTGTTTTATCAGAAAATACATTTTATGTTGAAAATGTTTTTGTATTTTGCTATTGTTTGAAGTCCATTAATTTTTATTAAACTTTAGTGAATGTGAAATTTAAAAGATAGCCTATTTTTTAGCATATTACCGAAAATTAATACATAGTAAAAATATGTAGGAACATTTACTTGACAGCTGTTAAATATGCATACAATAAATATATAAATTCAATTTAAAATGTAAGTCTAAACAATTTTAACTCATTGCAAACAATTGGAAAATGGATCTAAATGAATTCTTTAAAAATTATTTGTCTTTATCAAGAACAATGTATTTTGACATATATAAATAGCACTAATTTCCTATTTCAAAATTAAAATACTTAACTCAAAGTTGTAGTTTCAGAACAATTATAATCTTATTTTAGTGTGATTTTTTATTTTTAAACATGCTTTTTTGAATTTGTTACATGATGGAAATTCTTATTTACCTTTTGTTTATCCTGGAAACTGCTGTTTTTTAGTATTCATTAAAAATCTGGTGAATCTTGCAACTGTTAACTTTTTATGCTTCAGTTCCTAAATATCCCTAAGAGAATGGCAGAGTTTCCGAAAGATTTCAGTGATGTTATTTCCATCTGGGACCTTTTAAGCTTTGGAGAGTTAAGGTTCAAACTGATACTAATGGTCATTCTCTCTGTTCCTAGTTTGGTGACACAGGGATGAACACAGGCTTGCCATCAATCACTTCTAAGGTAGATTGTGAGAAAGTCTTGCTGTGCATCAGCCAAGACAGATTCCTTAATGAAATAATAGGATCCTTACTTATTATCATCATTTTTATAGAGAAGTTCTCACATCACACATTGTCCCCTGCCTCTGTCAATCACACTTTGCAATTAACTTATTAAATTGCACTTGAATTGGATTGACTACCAGAGAGAGGAAACTAGAAAGTTCTTAAAAACAGATTCAGTTCTTTTCATCTTTCAAACATGTCTGAATCAAGGAATCCATGAACTGGGTTTCCCCTTTATATCAAATGAATGTTTCACTTCTGACTTAAATAGTAGGAATTTCTTAAACTCAGTGAACTAACTAGATAGCTATGCTTCAACGGCCTTCCTACCCCTGCCCTATCCCACAGGGGAAATAGCAATTAACATGATGATTGAGATATGCTTAATATATTAACAGTCCAATTCAATTTGTTAAACATGAATTTGGCTTTCAAATATGTGTAAGACACAAAGATGAGTGAGATATAAGTCCTTTCTCAAAGTAACCCACTACTCAGTGGTAGAATAAGCAAACTAAATAATATGTGTCTAAGTATGGCAAATATAAAACATCAAACTTGTATACTCAAAAATATGTATTAAGTATCTCTTGTATGTCTGAAATATCTGGCATGATATGCAGATCTGAAATAATATAAAGTAAAAATGCATATCTAAGTACACACCTACATAACAAAGAATCAGTGGTGTGATGAAAGTATAACTGAATGGTTAGGGTACTTAAGTAGAGAGATGAATAGAGCATTGAGAGTGGGAGAGATCTAGAAAAAAAAACTGATAGGAAAAGTCATTTTTGAAGGATCTTCGAGGCTTCAACAGAGGAGAGAGCAATAAGCAAAGGCACAGAAGAATGAATGGCCCTGATGTGCCTGAGGTCAGGAGAACCACCTCTTGTGTCTAAAACAGAAACACTTGGGAATTGGAAATTGCCCCTGTGAAGTCTTGCTATTGTTAATGTCACATTCTTTTGAAATACACTCAAGGCATAATTCTACTTATGGAAAATAAGAAAGATAAAATGACACATGTACTAATTAAGAATCAATTAGTTCTTCAAGAGACTGAGTAACAGACTGAAAGTTTATCACGGGAGAGTGTGGTATAAGGTGATGGGTAGCTGACCAGGCATTTGATTGAACTCAAGTATTACACTTGAGTTCAAATAATAAAGAAATTTGGAGTGGAATGGACTTTCTCCTTAGGAAGCTTGGCTTTTTATTTAGAAAGAGAAGCTTTCCCCAACAGAATTCCACTTAACCTTTTAATAGCCAGAACTGGGTCACACATGTACCTCTAATTGCAAAGGAGACTGGAAAACCAAGTGCTTAATTTGCCCATCGTAAAGGAGGACACGGGAGTAGGGATTTGGGAATGACAGCTAAGTGATCCCACTGCAATATTTGTGGTAGGGTACTTTCCCTGGGCTATAACCAATGATGCACATGTTCAATCAAGTTTGTTATGCTTCCTCCAGATGCACCCAAGTTCTACTTACTGTTTACCAAGTACAACTGCTTTACTTCTGACAAATGTTTTCCTCCTCTTCATGTCATATCTTGTGCTCTTCTCAGACAAACAAGACAAGAGCATGATAGGTTATTTAGAAGTTATGACCATATGCTTATTATGGTTCATCTGTATCAAAGTAGAACAATAGCCAAATGTGGCCACAATTCCACCACAGGGAAAAATACAGTCACCCAAACTTGAAAGCAGCTTCCCTTGCTTATTAACTGAAGAAATTAGCTCAGTAATCAATTATTTTTGTTTACCAGTGAAATGCTAGTATTAGTGGTGTCTATCTAATACATGATAAAAGGATTTACATTAGATAATAAATGCATAGTGCTTGTGCACAGTTCGTGGTATGTATAGTTGCTTAACAACTTTTAAGTTTTAAAAATAATAAAATATATCTTCATTATGAAAACTAAAATGCTCTAGTGCTAAAAAGATGACACAAGTCTGAGCTTAAGATTTCTTGAATGTCATGTCTGAGCTGTTAGAAGTTTTTCATTACTAATTTTGTAATTATTAATATGTCCTTATATGTTTCCCTTTAAATTACTGTGAGTTCTTGAGAACGTAGTCGTTGGTAGCAAATGGTTGAATACTTCTAACTAAGCATAAGAAGATCTGGGCTTAGGGAATTTTGATTGTATTGCCTATATTCTTTCTGGTCTATATTGGTATTGGTGAGACTACATTAAATAAGAAATCTCAGGAGGTGGGGGGAAATGAAGGAGAAGGTAACAAGCTGGATAAGAAATGTATTCAATGTCTTATGTATGAAACTGTAACCCCTCTGTACTTCACTTTGACAATAAAAATATTAAGAAAAAAAGAAGTCTTATAATCATAAGCAAATAGGGTATTTCTTCTTGTGGTAAAAAGTTCAGTGTAATGTTCCTTACAGTATTGAAAATCAAGTAATTTTTTAAAAGCTGTAGACCTGAATGAGAACCACTTACTTACCTCGGAAGCTGGAAGGGCTGTAGGTCTTTCTTTTGATTACGTAAAAATTAACAAGCCATCCAGAATGCTGGTGATTACAGTTGTAATCCTACCTGCTCAAGAGGCTGAGATACAGAAGACTGTGATTAGAAAACAACCTAGCAGAAATGCCTACAAGACTCCATCTCCAAGAAAAATTCTGATTTGGAGGTATGATCCAAATTATAGAGTGCTTGCTGATGAAGTAGGAAACCTTAAAATCAAATCAGCAATACAATTAATGGATTTCTTTGGTCTCAACATTTGCTAGCAGTAGTTGACAAACATAGCTCAGAGCTGCCTCAGAACCAGTGCAAGCAGAAGAGCATGATGGAGTTTTTAATTTACCCTGTCTCCACAAAAACAAGTGCAAGGTGATCTTTTGTGACCACACAGCATAGCATTTGCAAAGATGAACCTTGCTAGTTTTCTTTATGTCTTCAAAAATATCTTCATTGGCAGGACAACAGATTTGTCTTTGCTGTTTAAAGCATCCTTAAATCTTTCCTTTCTAAGGAAAGATTATATCTTAAATACAAGACTAAAATAAAAACCCAGGGTCTGACTCTGGTTAATCACTAAACTTGATTTTTTTTAAAAAAAGAAAAAGTTTCTTTATTTGAGATTCTTAGGTCATAGCTGTTGTTGTTGGTTTTTTTTTTCTAGAATAAAGTCTTTATTTAAAAGGGAAAAAAAGAACCAAACCAAAAGATTCATTAACAAAATATAAAAATGGAAGACAAATGACAGGATAAAAATACAGCTAAGAAATTTAAGAAAAACTGATTTTGTCCTTCTAACTTGTTGTTTACTGGTCTTTGTTGTTTAGGTCATAGTTTAAGAAAATCTTAACTGTTTTACTCTGTATCCTTTCTGTCCCTCTGAAGAGCTCAAAACAGGGAGCCACATCTGACGAAAACTGGCAGGATTGAAGATACTGTAAAATATTGTGGGGTATCTGCCCCCCATCACACTATGTAAGAACAGTGTCCCTTTTGTAGCAGACATTTGCGGCCTTATATGGCAGCAACACTCTTCTCCCATTCTTGTAATTCTCAGTTTAAGGCTGGCTGGAAAGATGGCTACTTCTGCCCTTAAGTCAACTTCTGCCCTTAAGTCAATTTCTAAGAATTCTACTTCTTTCAGACTCCTGTTTCATGTCTAAACTTCAGTTTACTCTATTCTCATTGTATCATTCTATGCAACCATGAAACTTAACTGTGCTGAATAGGACGCTGTTAATGAAAAAAATTGTAGCAAAATACTATCCTATTCCAGGCTCTGAGGGAACGTTACTAAAGTATTACAAATAAATTCTTATTAACATCACTGCTACTTTGATCTATTAGTATTTTAGAACACATCATTTTGGATCATATGATTTTTAAATAGTGAGAAAAAAATCTAATACAATGATATGATTTTTGAGTCCTATATGAGAAGCTCCTTGTTAATCTGGGTCTGTCTCTAGTAACTAAGCAATTTATGAAATTCTATAGAGATCTCTCTTCCCTGCATCTCTTTTTTAAGACCATCACAGTAATTCTCTATGTATGAATGGAGTTTGTAATTTAGGATAATACATGAAAAAGTATCCATAAAAATCAACAATTCTCCCTTACTCTGTAGACTGCCAAAGTAGAATGTTGTCAAGAGACTTTCTTAAAAAGTTTTCCTTAAAGAAGAACGTGATAAACCTAAGAATTTGTCTTATCAGAGAAACAAACACCAAGGAACCCACATTATATTAACTATGCTCTAAATAGTGTTCAAGAAATGGATAGATGCTTAGAAGATTCATTTTCCTTCTTTAGTAGAAAATCTACTTTCTAACTTTTAAAATGTTTTACTTGAAAGCATAGAGAGGAAAAAATCTTGATTGGGGCAAAGTGATTGTGGAAATTCAATGTTAATTTTTTCACTGTTGTACATGTTACAAGTCTATTTTGGTCACTTTTCATTTACTTCGGTTTACACATAAAGTCTACAATGAATTCATGATGGTACATATACTTCCATCAAATTCATGCTGTTCCTAATTAGTGTTTTGAAGTGTTGTTTCCCCCAAATCTTTTATATTGTTATATATTTTCATATGCTCTCTTTACTCTACATGTGTCTTTTGTAATTAGTTGCAACTGCAGTTAATTACTCATTTAGGATCTGTCCTCCTGCAGGATTATAAGTCCCATGTCTCCTTCCTTGCAGTCCCCAGTTTCTAGAAAATGAGCCTGGTTAGTCAAAGGTGCTTTGCACACATTTGCTAACAGTGCAAATATTAGCAGGCAATGAAGGAGAGAAACAGACTTTTTATCAGAAGCTTCAAAAAGAAAAAACAGTTGGATTCTGAAAATATCTCCCATCTATTTTGCTCAACTACATACTATATTTTCTTTTGTTTAAATCTATGCTGTTAGGGGTCAATTTATTCACATGTTACCATTAATAGGCACTCAATTATTCAGGAAACATGGTAAAGCTTGGTTTTGTTTTGTTTTTTTCTAAGAAACTTGATAGAAAATCTCTTCTCTCTCTGTCTCTCTGTCTCTCTCTGTCTCTCTCTGTCTCTGTCTCTCTCTCTCTCTCTCTCTCTCTCTCTCTCTCACACACACACACACACACACACACACACACATTCTTTCTCTCATTTTTCTTTTCTGTGCCCCTTTTGGGTAACATTAGTTTTTCCACTGTAAGAACACCTTAAAACTACAATTTTTTTCCTCTAAGAAGTTTCATCTTCACCTTAATTCCACCTAGAATTTTTGTTTGTTTGTTAATGTCAGTTGTGAGGCTTGAACTCAGGGCCTGGGTACTAACTCTGAGAAGTTTTTGCTCAACCACAGTTACACATTAACGATTTGGGGTGGATAAAGAGATAAGAGTCTCGTGGTCTTCTTGCCTGGACTGGCTTTGAACTGCAATCCTCAGATAGATCTCAGCCTTCGAGTAGCTAGGATCACAGGTGTGAACTACCACCTGCCATCAATCATATTGTGGTTAAAGATTCTCCTCCCACCTCATTCCTCCACTAAAGACAAGTTAAACAAGAGACAAGTATTTTAATCAGGTTTTATAAGACACTGGCATCTTCAGAAATGATGACCCAAAGAACCTGGAAAACCTGTCCATTTCTAAATTTAGATTTGACAAAGAACAGACAGCTGTGTGAAAAAGGGATTGGACAATGAATGCATAACCTAATGGTAATAGACTAAGAAGGGAACCCAGCAAGACCTGTGAAGATCAGGGACTCTCTGTGGGTATTCCCTCCTCATTGCTACAGAACAATAGTCTTGTACTGAGTTTCAGAATCTATCAGAGATACAGCCAGTTTCAATTTGTTTTCTAGTACTGATATCTGATTTACTTTCTTCCAGGACTGAGAGCCCAGTATATGCTTGACCAAAAATTTCCAACCATGAGCTATGCTTTCAACCTAGCTTGTTTCTCTTTTCTTGAAGATTCAATCTCTTCAACTTTTCTGCCCAAATGGATTCAAACAGAAAGTTTCCAAATCTCACACTCCTGAGTAGCTAGTATTATAAGCATCTCGCAATAGTCAGCTTCTACATACTAAGGCAGTTAGAGTAATAATTCTAGGTTTATAGTTAGCTTTGAGAAAAGGAAATTCTAGTTTTCAAGCCCCATCGTGTGGCTGTGGACTCTAGGTTTAATGTCTGTGGGGAAAGTAGGAGTAAAAGAAGGTGGAGTGTTTTTGTTTCCTACCAGAGCTAGTACTGAATGATAGTAGGCACACTAAATCATGGTGGCTTCGAAGGCTATTTGCACTGAAAGGATTCAGAAGCAAGCTCTTTTTGAGGAGTAAAAGAAGGGCAATGAAAGCTCAAAAAGAGCTTGCTTCTGAATCCTTTCAGTGCAAATAGCCTTCGAAGCCACCATGATTTAGTGTGCCTACTATCATTCAGTACTAGCTCTGGTAGGAAACAAAAACACCCCAAGGGCTGGGAATGTGGCCTCATGGTAGAGTGCGTGCCTAGCATTCATGAAGCCCTGGGTTCAGTTCCTCAGCACCACATAACAGAAAAAACTGGAAGTGGCTCTGTGGCTGAAGTGGTAGAGTGTTGAAGCTCAAGGACTAGAAAAAAAAAACTCCAGAGTTTATAGATTGCAAAATAAAAGATATTAATCTTTTATCTAATTTTATTGGGGTTAAGTTTCAGTTTATCTGAACATCTATAGATATTAGTTGTTTTATAATTTTAAGTAAAAGTTATACTTCTTCCTATGTAACACTTGTAAATTTTGATACCCTATCCTCATATATTAATCAAAACATGCACAATATCAGAAACACACCTGCTCAAATGCAACAAATGGAGTCAGAAGCAAGAAGTACCCTCATAAATGAGTCTTTAATGGTAATTTTGCAAGATTGGGCATCTGGTAGTGAAGCATACCCAGATTGGTGCCTGCAAACTATTTATTCATTAATGTATACATCCATCTCCACGATGCTCACAGGCTGAACACTGGGGATTGCGCGACCTTTTTGGTTGTTGCCAAAGTTCCATCATTTCCTAGTAAGTAATTTTAATATATGCACTTCTTGGAATTGGTTATTTCCACCTCACTTAGTTCTCTAGTGGCAGGAAGGTGTTCCTGAGTATATGCACAATTTTAACTTACTTTCTCTGTTCATTAAAATCCACTCTTCCCCCTGCTAGTTGGCCCCTTTCTGATTTCTTCTTTGCATATTTTGTTTCTATATAAACATTCTAGATGCACAGTTATTACAGTTATCACTTCTGCAAACCACTGAGTGATTCCAGAGCAAATTGCCATGTATACTTTTCACTCGGAATCAGATACCATGTCTTGAAAATGGACCACCACTTACTTATTTCCCATACACTCTCACCTGAACTTTTCTTATATCTATTATAATACCTATATAGAACATTCTTGTCACACACTGTTCCACCACCACACAACACAAAGAGCTTTGGCCTGTTAGGGAGGCTAGCTCTCCTCAAGTATCGGCTATTCTTTTCCACCTTAATAAGAGCAAGGCCTAATTTCTGCTTGGATCCCAGCAATGACTGAGCCATTCAGCTTCTTACATAGTAGACATGAATACTTGGTCATCAAAACTAATCCCAAAATATTATTTTATATTTTGTGTCAATTTTTCTCAAAGGGCCTTTTCTTGTTTTTGTTTTCTTTACATTGGTTTGAGTGAACTTTCTGCAGAACACTGGCTTTGTGTAATTACAGAGACAACCAGAAATAGCAAAAGGGTGAAGGGAATACTAAGTACTAGAGGGGGTTCTGAGTCTCTGAGTATTTCTAAATACTCAGAGTTGCCTCTCTGGAATTATTGCACATGCTGAAGAATAAACATTGTTGTCTTTTGGCTATTTTAGTAGATTCTTGCTCTAACGACATTAGTCAAAAAAAATTAAGCAAAACTTGGGCTGGGAATGTGGCTTTATGGTATAGTGCTTGCCTAGCATGCATGAAACCCTGAGTTTGATTCCTCAGTGCCACATAAACAAAAAAGGCCAGAAGTGGCACTGTAGCTCAAGTGGTAGAGTGCTAGCCTGGAGCAAAAAGAAGCGAGCGACAGTGCTCAGGCTGTAATTCCAAGGCCCAGGACTGTAAAAAAATAAATAAATAAATAAAATTTCATAGCTAGAATATGGAACCAACCCAGATGCCCCTCAGTAGACAAATGGATCAGGAAAATATAATACAAATACACAATGGAATTTTATGCCTCTATCAGAAAGAATGGCATTGCCCCATTCATAAGGAAAAGGAAAGACTTAGAAAAAACTATACTAAGTGAAGTGAGCCAGACCCAAAGAAACATGGACTCTATGGTCTCCCTCATAGGGAATAATTAGCCCAGGTTTAGGCTAGTCACAGCAGAGGATCACAAGAGCCCAATAGCTATACCCTTATGAACACATAAGATGATGCTAAGTGAAATGAACTCCACGTTATGGAAACAACTGTTATATCACTGTTGTAATTACTTTTAACATCCCATGTGAAACCGTAGTTTCTATTACTGATGATCCTCTTGTATCCCCTTCCTGTGGTTGTACCTGCACTATCTCTGTATCTTATCTGAGTACATTGGAAACCATGTATACTGGTATTAGAACTAGGAAACTGAAAGGGAATACCAAAATTGAGAGACACAGGGTAAAAAGACAAATGACTACAAAAGAAATACTTGCAAAATTGTTTGGTGTAAATCAACTGAACAACTCATGGGGGGAAAGAAAAAGGGGGGAAGGGAGAAATGAAGGAGGATGTAACAAACAGTACAAGAAATGTAACCAATGCCTAACGTATGAAACTGTAACCTCTCTGTACATCAGTTTGACAATAATTTTTTTTTAAAAAAAGCAAAACTAGCTCTAGGAAATAATATATAAAGATAAATATTATTAAAGAGAAAATAAAACAGAATCTATTATATCCATAGAAAAAGGTAAAGGTCTCTAAAACTTTAGGGAAATCAGTTATTGTTTTCATCACTTCTTTACAATGATGCTTAAATGTACAAAGAGTCATTTCATTGTATATAATAGAGTTCTGTCCATCAAATGAGAGAAGAAAACACACACCCCACACAAGCACATACACACATTTTATGATTATAGTATCAAGACATCCTAACCTGACACTCACAATAAACTATTTATTCTGAATTGTTTTCCATTTTTATGGTATATATTCATACATAATTATTTTCTACTTTCATTCTTATTAACCTTTATTCACCTTGTGTGGGGGAAGTCCAGGAAATAAATATTTTCATGATGAACTGATGTATCAAATTAATTGAAAAGACTCCCTCTCTCATTTACAGCACCCTTTTTAAAGCCAAGAGGCAGGTTATAAAGAGATGGTTCCTGGAGGACAAGAAATACCTTTTCATAATCGAGTAGAATATATTTTAGGGCAAGAAAGTATAATGTACATGTATTAATTACTAAGCACCAACTGTAAATTAAACTCATTCTGGTGGAATAGAGAATTCTTCTGTCCTAATTAAGTCAAAAATGCATATGTTTAAAAACATGCAAAAAATTCCCTCACAGCATGCCTCAGCCTGTGTTAGGGGAATAGAGATTGCAGAAATATATTTTTTAAACAACTAGCTTCCATTTTACCTGTTTAACAGTAATCAAAATGTTTAATGCTACATGATATTCAACTCATGTGTTTTGTATATTTATAATATAATATAATGTAATATTATATATATATATAAGTTATGAAATGAGATCATTTGTACATAAGCAAATATGTGCAATTAGAAGTCATAATGCATGTTGTCATTTAGGCTGGACAGAATGGCTTTCACCCAAGTTGAGGTTTACACATTGAATACCAAAATTGTTGTTGATCATTAACTCTTTTGTCATTTCTTCTTTGTTTCTAAGTGTCAAAATGGGCTTAAAAATAAAAGAATGTAAAAGCCAATGTGTTATGCTCACTCTATCAGTTCACAATAACACATATCAAAAAGAGAAATCACACTAATCCATATCTCAACCAGAGTAACCCACAAGGCTCATCAGAAGCACAAGAAATGGAGCAGTCCTTGCCTTACAAGTAATTAGGCAGACATCCAAGGTGTGAACATGCTTTGGTTTTCACCAAGTTTGCACTCCGTGTTAGGCGATTCCTGCTCTTTCTATTAAGGACAGTAGGACACTACATTGTAAATACCAGATCCATATTTTTGCAAGCTGAACCAAGTCACATGCCTTGTGCTTGAATTTAATTTTTTAATGGAAGGTATTTATTCTTTATATGTAAAGGTTAACATCACATGTTTCTTCCAAATTAAAGAAATAAAACCTTATGACAAGAATTTCAGCTCTGTTAGCATTCATCGGAATACATAACTATAGAATCTTAAACTAGTTTCCATACACTGAATTCCTATAAATGTATAAGTTATTAAGACCGTTAGAACTATAGATTAATTTTGGATAAAGTAATTAAAAATGAATTTTTATTTGTGTGATCTTGTCTTTTTTGGGCCATAATACTCAAAAATATATAAATCTTAAAATTGACTTTGGGTAAAACATTATCTGTAATTTCTCTTCTTAAAAAGAATCTGTACATATGATCTCCAAGAAATAATGTTACTTTAACTTAGAAAACATGTCCTAAATTTCTTCCACATTTCCCTCAATTGCTCAGCAAAATGTAGTTATTCAGTAAATATTTGTTGCTTTCAGTACATTAAAGACAACCATAGGATGAAAACAGACTAATAAAGTTTAAGATTCCTATGCAGTCTTAAGAAAGGTCCCTGTAAAGTCAACAGTTAAAATCTATGGATATAAAATAGACATTTCAAGATACATAGACTTCCAGATACTATCTCTTTTACATCTGCCTGTGTTGCTGCAACAGGGTTCAGGCACTGGGAATTTATTAAGACTGTTTCACTTCCTTGCAGTTCCAGAGGCAGAGCAGTCCATGGTGAAAGGACCAGCTCCTTTGGCGTCTGGTAAGAAACACTCTCTGTTTCCATGTGGTACCATGATTTCTGTATATTCTGGAGAACAGGACAACAGTAACAAGTACAGATGAGATGGTGGGCATACATACACTATCCTGCCTGTTTACACTGAGGGAGATGAGAAACAATGGCACACAGTACACAGATAAAGGTTTGTAGATACCATGTTCTATGCAAAGAACCTAGAGCTCCTGGAGAAAATGACTGATTTGAGTGCAAATACAAGAGGAGATTCTGCAGCATCCTTAGTGCCAAAAACTAAAGAAGTACTCAAACCCCCAAAATACAGGTTGTGAAAAGGACACAGGAGCCAGCATCTTCTCCTGAAAGTGAGGCTTTCCAGTGACCAAACTTGAATTAATTTGAGCAATAAAATGAGTGACTACAGTATAGGATTATAACTCAAAATACAATGTCCACAAACCCTCCATTGATATGCATAAATAAGTAAACAAATAATCAAGCGGGTGCAAAGCACAGATCTTCCTTATAGAATAATTCCAAATCAGAAGGATTAAGAAAAAATTTAAATTGTCATTAATTTTTCCACAGAAATAGTTGTTGCAGGCCAGTTGAATGCCAAATTACTCAATGAAACTTTAAGGAAAAATGAGATATTTTAAAGTACCTCCACTTTAATATACTTTTATCTGCAAATAATTTGCTATAATTCTCTTCAAGTGATGGCACTTGATTTCCCTTCCTCTGAATAAGAATTGATTGAATATGAATGTGTAGGTTCTAATACAGGTGGAATGAGAAAAAAGTACAGTAATTTTACAGTACAGAATCCTGAAAGACACCATTTTAAATGAATAAAGTTAGCACCATTAATATTCAGTCATGTTGGCATCATGTCTTCCTGGTTTGGGTGTGATCCAAAGGTCATCTCACAACTGTGGAAAGATTCATTACCTGGGCAGAATTCTGAGAGAGTGTCCAGGAAATATACATTGAAGGACATTCTATGTGCTGAATGATCACTGTTCTTCAAAGGTGTGAAAGTCCACACACCACAGGAGAGTCATTTAAAGGCCATGTGACAAGTAAATGAACTACAGTGCCTAAATTGTATGCAGAAGTGGAGGGGAAAACAGTAAATATCTTCATATATTTAAATTTTTAATACTGTTGTACCAATGTTGATTTCTTTTTTTTTTTCAATTTCTTTTTTTTTCCTCAAATTTCTATTATCAAACTGATGTACAGAGAGGTTACAGTATCATATGTTGGGCATTGGATACATTTCTTGTACTGTTTGTTGCCTTGTCCCTCATGCCCCCCTCCCTCACCCCCTTTCCCTCCCCCCCCCAGGTGTTCAGTTCACTTACACCAAACAGTTTTGCAAGTATTGCTTTTGTAGTTATTTCTCTTTTTTTACCCTGTGATGATGTTCTTGTATCACCTTCCTATGGTTGTACCTACACCAATGTTGATTTCTTAGGGTTGACTACAGTTGTGTGAGGCATGGACATCATCAGAGGCTCAGTAAAAGTGCGTGAAAACTCTTTGCAGGGCAAGAATTATAGTATAGTTGCCACTCTAAACCTAAAATTGTATATATATATGTATATATATACATATATATGTATGTATATATATATACATTCATCTGAATACATAACTATATATATATATATAACTATATATATATATAGAGAGAGAGAGAGAGTCCTGGGGCATGAACTCAGGGCCTGAGCACTGTCTCTGGCTTCTTTATGCTTGAAGCACAGCACCACTTCCAGCTTTTCCTGTCTATGTGGTACTGAAATCGAACCCAGGGCTTCATGCATGCTAGGCAAGCACTCTACCACTAAGCCACATTTCCAGTCCTTAACATAATTTTTTTTGCAAAGGCAGATAAATATTGAAATAAAAATCCATTTGGATTTGAAGGGAGGAGAAAAGGATATAAAAAACCTAAGTTTCTTACACATTTTGTAAGAAATATCTTGTGTTTAAATTGATGATTCAAGATTCAAAAACTTTGTACATATTTTTTGGATAGAGTTAAATAATAGATATTAGGTATAAAAGAATTGGAAAGAAATATCAGGTAAGAAGGACTCGGTATTTATTGGTTTTCTTAGAGGCCTTTTCATACAATTTGGCTTTTATAATAGAAAGAATTCATTTTTTAAGCAAAGCAAAATGGTTTCAGCAAGAAATAATTGTCCAGTTGATTTTTAAGGAGCCTGAGTCAAAGATCATTTCTCTGGTCAAGCCAAGACAACAGTTATTGTTATTGAGCCTAAGAATCATTGTCTACAAGAAATAGCAGTCACCAATACAGATTAGCACAAATACACTGCATTATTTGAAACTCTTATTGTCTGACCTGTCAAAAGTCAAGAAACCAAAACTTTATGAAGCTCACAATATCTTGAGATCTCCTGAAAATAAAAAGATCTTAGAAATACAATAAATCTTTTAATAGATTGACATTTACTTCCTATCTCAAAACATGAAGCATTAAAATGTACCTCAAACGCTTAAGAAAAGGAGTTAAAAGCAAAACAAGTATCTTGAATAAAATTTTTTCACTGGAAAGTCTAAGATTAAGCCTGTAAGGATATTGCATGCTGTAGATTTGGGTAGTATATATTACTTGGAGGAATAAATGGTAGTAATGAAGCTTTAATCTCAAATGCAAGTTCTTTTTTGTTAACTATTCTATTTTTTTCTTCATGTTTCCAGTTATCACTATCTACCTATTTCCTATCATCTCCTCTCCTTTTTATTTACATTTTTCTGTGTTTTTCATCTTTCTAGAAGAAGCATCTTTTGAAGTGTGCCTTTTATCTCAATGACTAACAAGAGGCACTATTAATAATAGCGATGCTGAGGTAATGGGGAGCATGTCACTTAATAGAACAAGAATAGGGATCTTTAATGTAGCCACAGTGATATATTTTTTTCTGACAACATTTCTGATGGCTTTTCAGTAATTATTAAACATCATGCACAGAAGACAACTCAAGGATGTTTAGAGTTCTTTAATGCTTAAGAAAGTTGGAGGCAAAAAATGGATGTGATCATTTTACTAATGGTCTATTGTGCTTTTTAGTTTATAATTACATCATTATTTCATAACTATTCTAAATTATTAAGGTGTAAGAATATTCTTGTAAGACATAGTGGGAAGAACATTTAAGGAGTAAAAAGAAATGGTGCCTAGTACTGGTTCCTATATGATGCTGTAATTCTTTTCTCTGTGTTTGTTTTCATGTTTTAATGATAGATTTATTATAAAGACTGGAATCATTGCATGAAGTAAGGAGTGTATGAATATGTAAGTAATACTTTAATATGATAAGATTTTTTTATTTGAATACAAATTTAATAGGTAATGTTATCCTAAATATCAACACAGCTCAGAGCCAGGTGATCACATTTTGTTAACTATTTCTAAATTTTGTTTGTGCCTAAAATTTACTGATAAAGTATGCACAGGCAGACATGAAAACTAAATCCCTTTTTTATGAATGTAAACTCTTAGGAAACAAAAAGAAATAAAACTGAAAAAAACAGGCGCCTGATCATAGGTGACCAATACTGCATATTTCTTCTATTTTCAATTCTTTTTTTCAGAAAGCAACTAATCTATTTAAGTTATATCTACTTTCTTTGTCCATCTTCAAGAGTGAATGAATCCCCTTCAGTGTTTCCTATTAAGGGAAAAACAGTAAACATTGTTTTACAAAACTGTACACAGAAAACACATTGAACTATGGTAATTGGATTAAAGCTTTCACTTATGAAGAGAGACAATGGAGAAGGTCATTGAGAATTTGGCCTTGGTAAAGAAAATCATGAATAACATTTAAATGTATTTCATAAAAAAAACAGGTCAGACAAGGATTTCAGCATTGAGAATAAGGTGAGAAATTGTGTAAATGCATAAAGATATTAATTGAAAATGACTATTTTCTATTATCTAGAAATGTTAGTATGGAACAGAGGATAGTACTTTTAATCCTTATATGCAGAGGAAGTTATGTGATTGCTTTTTTTACTGATTACCATTTTAGTACCTTCTACTTTATTGTTATAAAACTTGGTGATACTTTAAAACCATAACCATGTCTTCTCTTTTTGCTGCTCTGAGCCTTCCATTTTCTTACCTTTACAGTGTTACTGTACTGATAAACCCCTCTCTAACCCTCCTTCCCTGGAAATGTCCAATTTACCTGGTAGATCCTAACCTTTAGATACTGAGATTATTTTTGTTTTCTTTAACATTATTATAAGTTGAAAATTTCTACATTTGTTTGCAACATTTCACACCTACTTTCATTGGAATCTAAGCACCATAAAATTAATGGTAATGTGTCCTTTGTTTGGTACTTTATTAGGAACAGTTAGAAAAATATTCAACTCAATAAATACTTTGAATAAATAAAGGCACATTATTTAGAAGTAATAAAGTTGAAGAGAAAGGCATACTGGATTAGAGCTAATAACCAAGTTATAATAAAGCCATGATGAATCAGAGTGAGCCCTGATCCAATGAATAGTGTCTTTATAAGACAAAAAGAGAAAGAAGGCTCTGATGAAGTAAAGAGACAATGAGGCAAAGATTGCCAGAGGTTCACCATAACCATCAGAAAATATATAATTTTTGGTAATCTGTAATAATATCCATGGAAAAGATGGATAAAATAATGTGTTTTGATTTAAATGTCTCAAAAAATTCAAATCTCAATAGGATCGTTAAGATTAAAAAATATTTCAAAGAAGTTTTTACACAGGATAATGTTAATTATTAACCAATATTTGTGGTTTGGGGTTTGGCTTGCCTAGCAAACTCATGAAATAGGAAGACTTCACTCACTCCTTAAGAATTGTGTTTTATTATACATCTTCCAAGAAAGAACACATAAGATCCATTCCAGCATGCACAAAAACAGCAGAGAAGAGCTCATGACTCGTAGCTACAGCTTCCAAATGTCGAATACTTTCAAAATAGTATGAATGTAATCACAAGAGATGCTGTCTAGTAGGTATGAACCTTCTCAGCTCAGGGAAGCCATCAGCTCTAAAATTCCTTGGGCTTTATTACTTAGTTTTACAATCCTCCCAATGATAAGAAACTAAATCTCACCTTGGGTATAGCTGAGTGTTCATCAAGAATTTTTTCTTTATTTTACAGACCATTCAATAATAGTCTAGATACCTAAGTACAAGTGTCCAGTTTATTGTAAATCAACCTTAGCCGGACTCTTTTTTTCTTGCCACTCTCCATATTAGCATATTCTCTACTTTTGTCCTTCATGGAGAAAACTCAACCACATGTCTAATCTGTATGTGGGCCTGGAGCTAGGAGGAAAGGCCAGAGATAAAGCAATAAGACATTCTCTCCACAAAGAATAATATATATTTTAAATACATATACTTCTAATAATTACCTACATGTACTAATAGAAGTGCTTCCTTAATTTGTGAAGCACATTGTACATTTCCAAACATTTATATACAACCACAGTTTTGTCAACAACTCACCACACAAACTTGTGACCATCTTCATAGCCCACCAAATGAAAAATACCACTAACTTATGTACATCTTCTCTCTGTTCATATTTAGGAAACTTCTTTTGCTTCTAATGGTTGAGGTAAAAGTAATCTGAGTTTTAGTACAACCAGGGTTATGTATAGTGAGACTAATTCATTAAAAGAAAATATAATAGAAACTGCTACAATGTCATCATAATTAATTGTTTGCCTCTATATTCTGTGGTTTATTTTTACAATTTTCAAACATATTCTACACTAACATTTTCAACAGAGTTAAGTGAAAAATATAAAATTTATTGTAAAGGGCTGGGAATGTGGCTCAGCGGTAGAGTGCTTGCCTAGCATGCATAAAGCCCTGGTTTCAATTCCTCAGTACCACATAAACAGAAAAGGCCAGAAGTGGCTCTGTGGTTCAAGTGATAGAGTGAACAAAAATAAGCTAGGGACAGTGCTCAGGCCCTGAGCCCAAGGCCCAGGACTGGCAAAAAAAAAAAATTGTAAAAATAAAGATGCTTTATCAAACAAGTTTGAGATCTCAGCATACTAAATTCCAGACTATGTATTCCTTCAACTGCTATAAAGAGTAATTCACTAAGACATCTCTTTGTCTCATTGGATTTAACCTTAATTTTGGAAGAGTTAGCAGAATGTTAAGGAACTGATCATTTGTGAAACACAATTTTAAATACCTTAGTAAATACTGATAGATTTCTCTGATAAATCTGAATCTTAAGCTATAATTTTAGAGAGATAACTATCTTAAGGAATTCCAATCAGAGACAGAATTCAAGTATCTTTAGCTAGAAAAAGTAAGTATAGTAAGGAAAGAGTTCCTTTTGGATTTATTAAGTTGTTAAGCTGTTAAGACTTATTAAGTTGTTACTTCAACAACTATTATCTCTGTTGTCAGAGACAGAGGGGCGAACAAATGGAGAAGTTCCCTGCACTTATTCAGTTTATAGATAGTGAGGTACAGACATCTCTATCCAGAGCCTCATAGACCTATATACAAATTACAAATAAGAAGCTTTTATGAAGGAAGGTTACAACATACGCTACTATCTTTGCAGGAAAATTACTTTAATGGTCTCTAGTTAGGTCAGCATAAAAGGCAAATTAGCTTTATGTGATCTGTTCTGTTCTTAAGATGGTTCTCAGGAGCATAATTTGAGTAGTGTCCCTGAGATGATTAAATAGCTGGTTAGTAGGCTCTGTTTTTTCTGTGAGAAGAATGTACTGAGATTTAATATTCTTCACAATGCTTTGGGACAGCTTTGTTGTTGGCTCCCCAAAAGTTGGGCTCTGTTTCTGGAACTGGCTTCTGCAACTATCCCTAACAATATATACCACAGAGAATGCTGATTGACACACTGCATATGAAGCTCTAACCCTGACCTGCAAGGCCAGCAATCATGAGAATAACCTTCTCTTCGCAGGCTTCCAAGGTATGAATGCCTTTTAACTAATCTTAACACTGACAATTGTCTGAACTGCTGAGCAAGGACTCGAACATCCTGATACTAGCTGAGTGAAAGGATAACCTGGATCTATTGACTTATAGAAGCAAATTTCAAAAGTGTCTATGTCAGTGTATTACTGGAAAGCCAGAGTAGATGTCAATCACGTTAACTGTGTCAAAAACTAGAGAAGAATTTAGTCAAGCCTCAAACATAGTGAAAATGATTGGAAAGTTTATAAAGAAAGAAACGTGACAGAGAAAGGAGATTATTATATACCATAATGCCATCATAAGATGGCATCTCAGTTCATCTTTATCCATCTTCCAGGAACAGACATAAGCATTATGCTTAAAAAGAAGAATCAGAGGTGGAAGGCAAAAGGTATGCATAGTTTAATAGTCCCAGTTATGGGCATAGTCTGTCTGGTCATTAATTATCTCGGTTCTGGTTCTCCTAGGTTCCAGAGAAGTTGTTATCACTGTCATCACTTGAGATGATTTCTCCTGCTCCAGGGTATAGTCTGATCATTATAGGTAATTATCCTCATTTTGGGGTGATCTCTCCTACAAGGCTTTTCTGTTCCTTAGGGATAGTTTCAATTTCTTGTCATAAAGATGGTATTGATCAGTCTGTTCTTTTCTGAAACCCAAGATGATTGCCATAATTGTAAAGTAATGGTTTTGAACAATGACAAACACAAAATAGAATCAGAGAGGCTACACTTTTGTCCTGCTTCCAGTTAATTCAAGGTAGACAAAAATTACCCATTACAAATACACTTTTAATAGACTAAAAGTGGCTTGTCTCTGGGGATGAGAACAATCAAATTAGCCCTTTGGGGTTTCAGTACTTATTGTGATTGAAGGAAATTCTTATCTCTAGGTCCAGCCCATTGGGCTATGGTTACCTGTCAGTTGGAAATTTTAATTATGATATTTTTAGGATCTTGTTATCTCACCCTTGATTTTTAAGTTCCCTTTGTATATTCTCATCACTTATGGAAGTTATGTAAGTGACTTTAGAGCTCATCAGCCTGCAAATTCTGCCAGAGATAATCAGTCCTCACAATTTTCTGAACAATGTTGTTTGCAATGTTAAATTCTAATCTCAACTAATGGTAGATAGTTAGGTTATTTCTCTGATTAAGCAAACGATATCTCAACTATCTGTTACAGCAAGTTTGTGTATAATACTTACTGTACATTGAATACATTGAGCTACAGATAAGGAGAACTATTTTGTAGATTTGATAGGGATGGTCTTGAGCAGAGCAGAAGCTGCCCTTTCAGAGTTCTGAGGGACTATGGTGACAAAGAAGATGTATACATGAAGATGCCTATTGAATATGTATTCTAATCTCCCCTCACTAGGCACAAGCCTAGAGAAAGAGGTGTTTTGGGATTGATTGAGAATTGGCATGACAATCAGAAGCCTGTTCCATAACCTTATGTGAGAATACAGAAGGAGATCAGTTCATAGGATGGTTCAACCCCATTAGGTATTGAACTATGAAAAACTCTATACTCAGGGATAGATTGATGAAGGTCCTGATTTCAGTTAATTTCAGCTTCTTTTGCCCCATATGGGACACCAAAGCAATAACACTTCTAACCTGGAAGAGAGGGGTTACAGAAGTCACTGAGGTATGACTGAGCCATAGATTTCAATAAATGTGACAATGTGAAATGTGACCATTTCACCACTGTGTCCATGTTGGGAGAGAACAATACAGCAAATGCTACTGGGGAAGCAGCCAAGTTCAGAGGCCAAGTAGATAGTTAAAATCTGAGAATCGAAAGGTTCCTGACTGCTGTGGGACTAATTGCTTCTTAATCAACCTGCACTAGATTATCAGTCACCTGAAACTCTTCTATTGAAATGGTTTGTGTGCTTTCAGTTTTCTTTAAAACTACTGTATTATTTTTTTGTCTTGGCAAAAGGTCATGTACAATTCAATATGAGGCCAATTTCTTCTTGGAAAATAAGTAATATTAGTATCAAAAGTACTTATACTTTTAATACTAAAGTACTAAAGTACTAAAGTACTTATACTTTTAATACTAATATCAAAAGTATTTCTCATATGATAATACAGAACGTTGTGCTATTGACTTATTTGAAAAGGTTCTACACCTTCATATTTCTATACACATCAAATGCAAAATGACCTTTTATGATTAACATGTCTTCTTTTATTTTATAAAGTACATAATTTGGCCTTTATGATAAAATACTGTTGTGGACAGGTAATTCACTATGTAGGCTCCACATACCCCAATGTGATAAAATGTCTTCTTCTAAGCAAATATCATTTTACATACTAAGAGAGAACCATGATTTAAAATATAATCCAATATTTATATCTTAACTTGGATGACAGGGAAAAAGTAAACTCAAAATTGTCCCTGTCTAAAATAAAAATTAATATGCATCTATTTGCTCAATACAAAATAAATACAAATTTATGAATATAAACTAATTAAGATACCATCTAACTATAATCATCTCCAAAAGACATGCAAAACACCTTTTATCTACTAGATACAATTGGGATATTGAACCTCCTCTAAGTTCTTTAAGAAGTCCTCTAAGATGGTATTTTTAAATACCTTAAATAATAAAAATACATGTATGCTTCTGTATTCCACAAACTACAGCATTCATTTGATGGGCCTCATAGTGATAATAGAGTAATAGCATTTGGGAAGTGAGGGAAAAACAGGATTATTTGAGCTAGAAAAAGACTGCAAAATTGACCAAGATATAAAACAGCTGCATGTGAATACATGCAAAAAGGACACCTTAGGTGAATGTTGAGTTGATGCCCTAAGGGATACAGAAGCTGCAACCTAACTGAACACAACATTTGGTGAGAAGTGAGAGTAGGAAAGCATGCTATTATATCTCACAGGAAACATTCTGATTCTGGTCTATCATTCTCATGACAAAGGTGGCAACCAGAGTAGAGAATAGCACAGCATGGGACCTTCCTCCTGACAAAGACAGGAAGGAAAATGGAAAATAATGCAAAGTTAGTGCCTTCTTGTCCAAATATATTGTAATCTTAGGATCTCCTCTTTTCCAGCAAGGATGTAAGAATTTAGTCCTGACAAATTGTAACTGTGATCAAATAATTGCTGGCACTCCAGCCTGTAGAGAGTTCTTGCAGTTGTTTTACAAATCAGAAGATATATTAGCATTGACAAGTATTTTTTCTTTTTCAGAAAAGGCATTTTTTGGAAAGGACATATAACTATTATTCTGTTGAAGGCATTGCATGAAATAGAACCAAGCCACTGCTTTTCAAACGTGGCAATTTGGTTACTTTAAACTGTTTAGTAAATAAAATAATCACTGCTGGACAAAAGCAGCGACCCTATCACAAATGTTTGTTACAGTATTATTCACTGTATCTACAACAGCATAGATCAGATTTTTCATTGTGTATGTTTATGTTTGTGTCATTGGGTATATCATAAAAATATTTTTGAAATATCACAGGAAAACTGAAGAAGTTTAGATATTTAATAAAATAAAACTTGTGATTATGTGCTTTTATTTGGACATGAATTTCATTTTCTGGAGCAATCATTTCTAGAGAGTCATGGAAACTATTTAGCTTGGTGCTGACATCCAAAAAAAGAATTGGGCAAAAGATAAAATGTAATGAAAGCGATAGAAAAGTTTATTAGGAAAAGAATATACTTTCAATGTGGGCTTTCTCTAGGGCAAAATGATGATGTTAGCTTTTCTAGTTCAGTATTCATTGAAAATGCCCATAAGAAATTCCTATCACTAGGTGTAGTCCACGGGGCTGAGTTTACCCATAACTTAGGATATTGTGGTGTTTTTTCAATTACAGTATTTTCTCTCTTGTAATCTCTCTCCCATAGTCACCACTTAAAATCTCTCTGCTGTCTAACATGGAAGCTTTGAAGAATTTTCTATTTTAGATTTTCTTTGATCTTCATTGTTATGGCTAAGTACTATCTATCATTTCCTACTCAAGGGCTTAAGAACATGAGATAATTTAGGGAATGAATAGTAGATATCAGCCTTTCACTACTTCCTTCTAACGGGGTATGGTCCTATGTCAGGGGTCCTTGTCCTTCCTTTCTGTGAGAAAGCTGGGATCTGGGGTAACCTCCTTTGGAGATTGTAATCATTAGTAATATATTTAATGAGGAGTTATACTTCAGAAACAGAGTAACAGGTTGAGACCAGTGAGATGCAACCATAAACAGCTACATGGTTAAGACTCTCCACAGATGATGACTATAATCAAGAACAATAGTAAAAGATGCTTTTATTTTCTTTCACCATATGATCCCAGGAGGACTCCCAGGAGGAGTGTAGATGTCTTGAGCTCCTAAGAGAGATAGAAACTGCCTTCATTGGAGATTAGAATTTTCTGGAATATGAATAAAGAATTCATATGTATACACCCACCCACACACACACACACACACACACACACACACACACACATATATATCGTCCCATAGGTGCAGATCCTATGGGAAGGACATATAGGTGTGGACATAGGGAACTTCAGATTATTTAGAGGTATTACAACAGAATAGAACAAGTAAGAATGTTATTTTGAAACTAGACTTCTTGACCTATTAGTTTGTACACTGACCCTGTCAAATTTCAAGGAATTCAGTCTGTTAGCATTTCCCTAGCACTAGCCCCCAGATCCACCCATACCTAATGAGCCACTCCTACTCACTATTAAGACCTACCTACTTCCCCTTTACCCCCAGAGAGACACTGCCACCTGGATAAGGTGCAATTGCCATGTAGTTCCCTCTCCCAAGGGAGCTATGGCCCCACTAATAAACCTCCTTATAACCCTTCTTCTCCTGTCTGTGATTATCTCTGCATGGTCCCCTGGGATGGCCGGGACATATCTTTCATTGGTGCTGAACTCGGGATAGGTTCCCCAGTGGATTTGCTCCCCCATTTCTGGGGGGTCCAAGCTACCCTCGGACCTATTCTGCTATCCTAAGGCCACCCAGAGAACCAGCAAGGTAACTTCTGACCGAGCACTCTACTTCCATCCACCACAAGAATGACAGATTTGAACCTCCAACCATGGTGAGTGATCATTTAACCAGGGGCTTGATCCGATTTTCCGTAGGGTCACAGGGCTGAGGCTTCAGAGCCACCCAAAGAGAAAAAAAAAAGAAAAAAAATCTTGGCACCAAGTTCTGAACCCCACTCCCAGGGACCATAGTCACCGGGATAGGTCAAGGGAAACAGCATTTGTGGGTGACAACTCATTGCTGTTTATTCCCTCACAGTCAACTCCATTTTGGAGTCAACAGAGCCCCACTGGGACACTGGTGGGTTATCTCTAGTTCAGCTTCGCTGGTCACTCATCAAGTGGGGGACAGTCTAACTCCTTGTGACCCCTTCATGGGACCTCTGATATTTTACAGGACTTACATAACTTCTATGAGCGCTCAGGCAGAAGGAATTCTCTCTCTCTCTCACTTTCTCTCTCTCTGTCTCTCTCTCTGTCTCTGTCTCTGTCTCTGTCTCTGTCTCTCTCTCTTTCTGCCTCTCTCTAAACTCTGCCTGCCTGCCTATGATATAGGATGGGCTAATACTAGCTTCCAAAGGTACCAATGTTTGTTTAACATCTGCTTTGAAAGACACAAAGAAAGGTTTTCTGTTCTTGTTATAGATGTTTGTTAAGCTTGGAGATTCGGTTAACTTCTGCTTGTGGTTGGCTAAAGCCTAAGGCTTCTCTAGTATTAACCACGTGGTGGACAATAGAATTGATTTTAGCAAGAGCCATCTTGGTTCTATCAAGGTTCAAAACAAACTCTTGGAGGTGGAGTTCCCCCCCCCCCCAAGAAATGGGTGTGTTAAGTTCCTCAAGGCAGGCAGGGATGTGGAGACTCAAGTTCCCTGTAATCATGCTCCCCACCAGGAACTCTGTAACTGCCACCTTACAATTCAAATGTGCATTACAATTCAAATGCTGGAAGGTGAAGGTCTTGCTGTGAGCCTGTTAAGGCTCTGACCAACTCCGCCACCATTACGCCATGCCACATGTCTGTGTTCCATTCGTGTGCTGTCTCCCCTCTCCTGGACCTTCTCTGGTCATAGCATCCCACTTCAGCTCCCCATTGGAGCTGAACTGTTTTCTCAAAATGTGGCTTCTTCATTTCCTCACTGGATAATCTGTGAAAAATTTTGTTTGCTGGAAAAGTTGTTTTCTAACTGACCACGTGGTTTTAAAATATGGGCAAAATAATGTCATTTTGCCACTGGAATTCCAGAAAACTTACATGGCCAATTAAAAAAAAAATTCTAAGCGTGCCCTAAAGCTTGTGCACAACTGTTTGTCTGTCTGTCTGTCTCTCTGTCGGCAAAACATGTAAAAAAAAAAAACTGGCATCATGGTTTCAAAATTACTTGCTTTTGACTAATATTTTAACTTACTTGTCTTGTGTAAAACTGATCTTTGCAGCCTGTGGGTGGAGTCACAGTAAACAGCCTGGGGGCAATCTTGACTCTAATCACCTTACTCCATGACAAAAGAAAAAACACAGGTTTTTAAACCCAAACTAATCATGTTTGGGTGCAAGCAAATGTGTCTAAGAAAAACTCCAAAAGGTTCAAATATGCAGCACATGGTATAAGTACAATGATGCAAAACCAGTGTTGTTCTTTGTGTCCATCTATGCTAAAAGTCAAGTGTACATCTGATCTTGACAATTCTTTGGTATAGACTCAGATTTTGCTTCTCCATTTTTCTCTCCTGTGTTCTCATAAACTCTTTAAGATCAAGGGACCAGAGTCATTTTGGAACGAGTGTGCAACTGTGGCTGCTGACCTCGATTTTCGTGACCCAGGATTGATATTTTGCTTTATAGGGTGCAGGTCGACATGTGTGCTAGCTGCGTGGACTGTGGTGGCCCACAGCTACAGGAAGCTGCCTCCACAGTCTGCTCTCAAACTGCCTGGTTTCACTACTAGTGATTCCTCTCTTGCATGGGAAACTGCTCAGGGAATCTAGGAATCGCTGGAGGTGTTCTTGTGAAGATTTTGACTGGCCCAGAGTGCTCCTGCTCTGGCTCTGCCTGCCCTAAAATTAGAGTTGGGTTTATAGCAGGCCTATAATGACAGAGTTGTAACTGAGACCTCAACTGTATAGTACACATGTCTGTGACTCTTATTCCAAGGTTAAAAGCATCAGAGTTGTGTTTGGTGGCCACAGGGTTGCATTGGGGTATCATTGGTGTCTTCCCCCTCCATGTCTCAGAAACTGTCATGGCTGCTGCAGAGAGCAGACTTGGTTGGCCTTTGTGTGGATTTTGTGACTAGGAAGATGGTTAAATACCCAAGCCTTCTAAAATCTTTTTAAAGTTGTCATGAGGAGCCTGAGCAGCTGGTGCACCTCTATATCGTAGCTTGGGCCTGACTGGGCCCTGAAGCTTCCTGGAATAACTGCAGTACATGTCAGTATGAAGCCTGAACAAAATGCAGTCTAAAATAATCAAAGTAGCCAGAGACACTTCCTTTGACCAGAGGTCAGTTAAAGTTAGGATGCTTTAGCCATTGTAAGACACTCCACTGCCTTGTTTGATAATTGTGCTATGTACTGGAATATCAGCTGATAAATGTTTGAAGTGCCAGGTGCTACACCAGGCAATCAAGCCCCTGACAAGTTACTGTCCCAATAGGTAACTAATGTATACATAGCAGGAAGGGACTGGTGCCAAAAGTCCCTTGCAGCACCCCCCACTAACAGTCCCAAGGTCCATAACAGATGAAGGCTGACCCCAGATGTCTTTTGCCAACTTTGACTGTCTTGCTCTTAAGCGACAATGCCCCAGCTAATTAGGAATAGATACTAGATACACTAAAGGTTAACCAATTACATGTGGTTTTAACTGGGAATCCCCTAGATTTGTTTACTATAAAAAACCAAGTGTAATCTGTGCTTGGGGCCTTCATCCATCTTGGCTGTGTCCTTGTGGGTGTAGGTCCAAGCTTGAGCTTGCTAATAAATGACTCTTTGCTTTTGCATCGGAATCGCTTCTCAGTGGTCTTGGGGGGGGGTCTAGAATTTTGAGCATTTCAGTCACCCTGCTCAAACCAGTAGAGAACCAGCCTACAAAAGCCAGAGTACTCAGAGTAAGCAACCAGGGAATAGTGGGAGATTTCAAATGTCTTTAACCAGTCTGTGTAGAAATTTGCAGGCAACCCAGCAAGAAGTGTGACAACCTATCCAGGGGACTCTGAGAGATGCCACTACAGCCTTGCCCAGATCCAACCCATCTCTCCTGCCTGCCTCCATCACACATGACTAATGAAGCCTGCTGATTCGGGATGGAAGAAGTGGATCCACTTCAGGTCCACTGAAGCTGAGACCTTTACATTGTCCTGACCCTTTGCCCTCTTGATTAATTATTCATTTGTGTTCTCTTCCTCCTGCCAGTAAGGTTAAATGATATGATTTGATGGCACGTGGATCTCATTCAGTCTGCCATTCTCTATAGTGTGACAACTCTTGTGAGCACCTACATGGTGGCCTTTGCATGTTTTTTTTTTTTTTCTATTTTGCAGTTAGATGCATTTGGTAAATAGCAAAAAGGTGCCAAGTTTGGATTCTTGCACAATGCCAGTGGTTAAATAGCCCAAGGAACTCTAAAGTACTAATCAGTTGTTGTTTGAAGTCTCCTAACACTTCTACTGAGTTTTGTCATTGTAGAACTCTGGCAAGTATATGTTGGACAATTCTCAATAAGCTCTACTCCTATTGTTCTCCTGTTGCTTTAATTGGAAATAAAAAGGACTTTTATGGCTAAGACTCCTTTGATTTCAGTTCAAAGCCAACCCTAGCAGAAGAAAATCCCTCTAGAACTACATCTCCCAACTAACCAGCAAAGAGCCAGACTGGAAGCTTGGCTCAAGAGACTCATATAGTAAAGAGCCAAATGTTGGAAGCAGCACTGTGGCTCAAGTGGTAAAGTGCTAGCCTTGAGCAGAGGTGCTCAGGGACAGTGCCCAAGGCTTGAATTTAAACCCCATGAATGCCAACTGGGACAAGGTATCCAAGCAACAAGGTCAATCCTGATGAGGAACCATGGAGAAGAGTAAGAGGAAATGAAGTCTCATCTTAAATGGAGTCAATTTAAACTTGCCCTTTCAAAATTAATCAGAGCTGGGAGATCAAGAGGAATAATTGTTTACCCACCTAATGTCCATACCTGTCCATTTTCCATCTGGACAGAAACTTGCATTCTTGCCTTTGTTACTTATATATATTAGCCTCTGACTGGTTATTCCCACCCAGTCCACTATCCCTAAATATTTCCTTCCTTCCCCCAGTCCAGTTATTCCTCCATCCTTGTAACAGGTCACAATTGGGTTTATTCTCCAAATGGAACTTTTCTGGCTTGTGACCAGGGTGTGTTCTCCCATGTCGTTCATGTTAACTGGTCCTGTGAACTTGTCAACCTTTTGTCTGACCTTTTCAAAAGTCTCTTTTAAAAGGATAACATCCCTCACCCAGGATGCCACCTGGGAACTTGCAGTTCAAGGCCATCCTCTTACTAAAGGCAACTGAAGGCTCCATTTACACTGCTCTTTGCAGTGCACATCTGGATCCTGAAGAGCCCAGCCCCAGTGACTCCTTGGTGTGCCCAAGCTGCAGGAGGTAGCCAGAGGAGACAATGACACCTATTGGCCCTGATAACCATTCTTGTGGAAATGATGAGGACTTTTACCAACTGAACTGTCAAACAAATACTTCTTGGGTAGTACCTGGCCAAATGAAAAACCAGGGACCCCTGACTACTTCACCCCTTTACAGCAGGAAGTAGCTCCAGAAGAAACAACCTCCGCCCATACTCCTGGCCTGGTTATTGAACTTGTCAACCTTTTGCCTGACCTTTTCAAAAGTCTCTTTTAACAGGATAACATCCCTCACCCAGGACTCCCTCCCCAGTTATTAATAAAGAAATGGGGGAATGTTAGCATTTCCCTAGCCTCAGGTCCTTAGCTTCTCCCATGAGCCCCATATCCACCCATACCTAATGAGCCACTCCTACTCACTATTAAAACCTACCTACTTCCCTTTTACCCCCAGAGAGAAGCTGCCACCCGTGGGAGCCATGGCTCCACTAATAAACCTCCTTATAAACCTTCTTCTCCAGTCTGTGATTATCTCTGCTTGGTCCCCTGGGATGGCCGGGACATATCCTTTCACAGTCCAAGGATGATTGTATAGTCCTAGTTGATATGTTGTTTAGAAGAAGAGAAGAGAACTACCATCATCATTTGTGTAGAGTGCCATCTTTTGGAATGACAATTCAAAACCTTGAGCCAAAGAGGTGTCTTCCTGGCCATGAGCTAAGTAAGCCTATTGTGGTGAGGGACTCATTCTTGAAATATTTTCCAGTACCTAGGAAAATGACCAAAAGGTGCTTTTTCTAGCTTCCTCTTGACATCTGTTTCTTCCAGCATTTGTGTTTCCCTGTGATCTGGCATCTGTCTCTGGATATCTCTTAGGGCAGAAAGAGTTTTATCTAATTGAATCTGAGATAGCACAAAGGGGAGCCCTTGAAAAGACTGGGCTATAAGCCAGCAACAAAGGAAATGCTTTAGCAATAGGGGAAGACAACACTTGGAAGTAGATTTCCTCTGGGGCAGGGATCTAGTTCAATCCAGTTCAAATGATTGGAACAATCATGGCAGAAAGAAGGGGTTTATAAAAGGGAGAAGAAAGCCAGAACTTTCATATTGTGGGTTAAATATTGAACTGCGGATCATTGCTTGATAGGTCTCCATATTTTCTGTAAGGAGGATTCTAGAGATGGCATCAATAAAGTTTGAACAATCTACTAAGGCACAAACAAGCCCAAGCTCACAAAGTATGGGGGCAGAACCAAATCATCAACCACAGTGTAGTTGGGCTGGTGGTAATCTATTGTACAATGGGAGAAACAGAGTAGTGATTCAAGTAAGTACCCGTAGGAAAATAAAGTACTTGTCATTTAGTAACCCAGTAGGAAGCCAGGATCAACACAGAAAGGAACCTCAAAGTAAGTCGTGCCAAGCCAACTCAGCAATACTGAATGAGGAAATGAAATCTGTGTCAAAATGATGGGCAAGTGCTTGCAGAGTGGACAGAGACAGGGGGAATTGTTCCTGCCTTCTAGAGTAACAGAGTAGATCTAAGACATGGTACCAAAAATTACCAGAAAGTCAGTGCAGTTCTCTAGCTCGGGACTTCCATCAAGATAGAAGTTTAAGAGCCTATTAAGTCTCTCCTGGATAGTGACAGCCCATTTAGCCACTGTCTAGAAGTTGGGAAATCTTTACTGAGTTACATTTGACCTTTATGTCATGGTTTACTGGCCAGAGAAAATCCAAGATTTGTTGTTCCAGGAATTATTCATTGGCTCGGCTTCTGGAGGAGTAAACCTTTTTATCAACCCTTAAGTAGAGGGGTATTTAACCAAAGCTATCTTCTGATATCCATGACCTTGGCTGTGTGCATAGGCAGGTCCTCTGTGACTTTTAAAATGTAATGTCAGTGTTTTCTCTCAGAAACCATGTGATCTCTCCCCTTCTTAATAGCCAACTGCTACCTTTTGAAACAATGCCCATCTAGTCCTATTGCTGGGTTACGTGTCCTAGTTGCCTCTGTATTACAGGTTCTAAGAAAAGTAAAGAATGTGTTAGCATGACAGTCCAAGCAATCATTAGAATACTTTCATAATCTCTAATTTATAAATAATGCCAGTTCATATTTACCTGTTCTGACAGGAGATACTGAATGTCATTAGAAACTGGTGACATTATCCTCAAAGTTCATTTAGGGAAAAACATCTTAACTGCTTACTTCTGAATTCATTGGAAAAAGAAAGTGTGGTGACAATGCTGTCAGCTAAGACTGTCCAGGTGTAAAATGGTTGATGATTGTAAAAATAAGATTTCTAGCTATTGAAATTTGTTTTTTAATTTTATTATTATTATTAAATTTTATTGACAAAGTGATGTACAGTGGGTGTACAGTTACATAATAAGGTAGTGAGTGCACTTCTTGTCACATCTGTTACACCATCCCTCATTTTTCTCTCCCTTCTCCAGTTCACATAAACACATATACAATATCCAGTATACCAAAATCATATAGAGTAATCATATGGGGTACGCCAAAGAAAATTCACCTAGTGCATTAAACCTAATGACAACAATAAAATCCTCCTGTTTCCTTCTCTTGGAGTTCATTTTGCTTAACCTCATCTTATATAATCATATGTACATAGCTGTTGAGCTATTGTGATCCTCTGATAAGTCCTTTTATGTTTATTTAGTAATTGTTTGGTTTTAGCTACATAATGTAAAATCACTGACCCAAACATGTGGAAATACCATTGGAAAAAGAAGTTTGTAATTTTACAGATATGATCTCTACTGTTCCCCCAATAATCATATATTAAGGAAACCATGCACTTTTGTTCTAGTCTTGTCTCGCTCAACATTATTTGTTCAAGATCTGACCATTTCCCTGCGAATGCCATTATTTTATCATTTCTAATTGCTATGTAGTATTCCATTGTATACAGGTACCACGTTTTTTGGATCCATTCATCTGTAGTGGGGCATCTGGGTTGTTTCCATATTTTTGCTATTTGTGCAGCAATGGATGTGTAGGTGTCTTTATGGTATCCTGGATCCTGTTGTTCAGGATAGATGCCTAGGAGTGGTATGGCTGGGTCATAGCTATGTCTATGCTGAGTTTTTGAGAAACCTCCATCCTGTTCTCCAGAGTGGTTGTTCTAGTTTATACTCCCACCAACAGTGGAGAAGAGTTCCTCATTCTCCAAATCTCCTCCAGCATTTGTTGTTGTTTGAGTTTAGAGTATAGGCCATTCTAACTGGAGTGAGGTGGTATCTCAGGGTTGTTTTTATTTGCATATACCTTTACTGCCAGGGATGTTGAACGTTTCCTCATATGGTTCTTTGCCATTTTTATTTCTTCTCCTGTGAAGTCTCTCTTTGCCTCCTTTGTCCGTTTAATAATTGGTTTACTGGGTTTGGAGGGGGTTAGTTTATTGAGTTCTCTGTAGATAATGGATATTAGGCTGTTGCTGTGCTGGTGAAGATCTTTTCCCATATGGTTTTCTGCCTTTCTAGTTTAGTGGCTATGTCTTTAGCTGTGCAGAAACTTTTTTATTTTGTAGTAGTCCCATTCGTTGAGTCTCTCCCCTATCTGTTGTGCCCCTGGTTCTCTGTTCAGGAAGTTCCTGCTTATGCCTATAAGTTCTAGTGTCTCTCCTACTCTGTCCTTCAGTAGTTTCAGGTCTGATGTTGAGGTCTTTATTCCATTTTGAGTTGGTCTTGGTGCATGGTGATAGGCTAGGGTCCTCTTTGAGTTTTCTACATGTGGCTTCCCAGTTTTCTCAGCACCAGAAGTTGAAGAGGCTATGTTTTTTTCCATGTATGTCTTTAGCTCCATTGTCAAATATCAGCTGACTCTAAGTATGCAGATTTATTTCTGCCTCCTCTATCCTATTCCATTGATCTTCAGGTCTGTTTTTTGTTTTGTTTTGTTTTGTTTTTGCCAGTACCAGAGTGATTTTGTTATGATGGCTCTATCATAGAGCTTGAAATCTGGTATTGTGATACCTCTTGCACTGCTTCTTTTGCCTAGAATTGCTTTGGCTATTCTAGGTCTTTCATTGTTCCATATGAATTTACATGTTCTTTTCTCTATTTCAGTGAAGAATGTAGCTGGGACCTTGATGGGACATTGAATTTGTATAACATTTTGGGCAATATGGCCATTTTCACTATGTTGATTCTGCCTACTCATGAGCATGGGAGGTCTTTCCATCTCCTGGTGTCCTTTTTGATTTCTCTTTTGAGATTTTTATAGTTCTCATTAAATAGGTCATTCACATCTTTGGTTAGGTTAATCCCTGGGTATTTTATTATTTTTTAAGCTATTGCAAATGGTATTGTTTCCATAATTTCCTTTTCTGCTGGTACATTGCTGGTGCAAAGAAAAGCTGCTGATTTTTGTGGATTGATTTTGTAACCTGCTACTTTTCCAAAATGGTTTATTGGTTCTAGAAGTTTGGGGGCTGAATTTTTTGGGTCCTTCAGGTATAAGATCATGTCATCTGTGAATAGAAATAGTTTGATTTCTTCTTTTCTAATGTGGATCCCTTTAATGCCCTCTTCTTGCCTTATTGCTATGGGTAGGGATTCCAGAACAATGTTGAGTAGAAGCAGGGAGAGTGGGCATCCTTTTTTTGTTCCTGATTTTAGGGGAAATAGTTTTAGTTTCTCCCCCATTTAATATGATATTAGCAGTTGGTCTGTTGTATATGTCTTTTATTGTTTTTAAGAATGTTCCTTCGAGTCCTATTCTCTCTGGGGTTTTTAACATGCCATGGGTGTTGTATTTTGTCAAAAGCTTTTTGGGCATTGACTAAGATGACGATGTGATTCTTGGTCTTATCTCTGTTAATGTGGTGAATTGCATTTATTAATTTGTGAATGTTAAACCAGCCTTGCATTTGTGGGATGAAGCCTACTTGATCATGGTGTATAATTTTTTTGATCAGTTTCTGGATTCTGTTAGCTAATATTTTGTTGAGTCATGTTGGATCTGTGTTCATTAGTGATATTGGTCTGTAATTCTCTTTTTTTGTTGGGTCTTTGCCTGGTTTGGGGATGAGTATAATATTAGCTTCATAGAATGAGTTTGGGATTTCTCTCTCTGTTTCTATTTCATGGAAGAGTTTGAGGAGTATTGGTATTAGGTACTCCCTGAAGGTTTTGTAGAATTCATTGGTGAATCCATCTGGGCCTGGGCTTTTCTTTGTTGGAAGGCTCTTGATTACTTCCTGTATCTTGTTGCAGGTTATTGGTTTATTAAATTGGTTTATGTCTTCTTGACTTAGTTTGGACAGTTTATATTTCTCTAAGAATTGATCCATCCCTGTAAAATTTTTGTTCTTTAATGAGTAAAGGTTCTGGAAATAGTTCCTTATAATTGATTGAATAGCCTGTGTGTTTGTTGTAATTTTTCCATTGGACTCCCTGATCTTATGGATATGAATAGTCTCTTCTCGTCTTTTTTTTTTTTTAAGTCTTGCAAGGGGTCTGTCAATTTTATTTATTTTCTCAAAGAACCAACTTTTAGTTGTATTTGTTGAGTGATCTTTCTAGTCTCAATTTCATTTATCTCTGCTTTGATTTTTGTAATATCTCTCCTCCTAATCATTTTAGACTCAACTTTTTCTTATTTCTCCAGCTGTTTTAACTGCATCATGAAGTTATTCACCGGATCTGATTTCATTCTTTTCATGTGTAAGCTGAGGGCGATGATCTTGCCCTTCTAGCTATTGAAATTTGAAGATTTGGTATTTCATTTTCTTTCATTTAGTACTAATTTTACTGTTTTCTAAGTATATTAAACTAGTTTAAAAAGCAAAACACTCAAATAATCAATGTCCTAGAATAACTTATAGCATATATAGGTCTCCAAGTGTTTCTCTTTGCTTTTAACCTTTCTGTGTTATCTAATAGTTGCTACATTCTTATGGTCCATATGATCACTTCCATCGAGGCAATCGATGTCTAAAGCATTTTATTTGCTTTGGGAAAATTACTTAATCTTTGTTGGTTTTAATATTAAATCTATAAAATGGAATAGTAAGGTATTCAATTTTCTTTCCTCTTTATTATCTTTTAATGACATTTCATTTTAATATCATTCCATTCCTCAATCTATTTAGTTGACTTATTATATAGATATTTTGTATTTTTTATTATATACAATCCATCTTTCTTCCGAAAATTGAGATTCTGTTTCTTTAAAAATTGTTTTTGTTGACAAATAAAAATTACATCAACAGATATACATATATATATAGAGAGAGAGAGAGATGATTCAATGTAATCATAAGTTTGTAGTGATCAGATAAGTTGATCAGACAATTTGATACAATCATAAGTGTGTAATGATCAGATCAAGTATTTCCATTTCCTTGGACAGTTGTTATTTCTTTTGCTTTCCAGCGATATTTTACTATTTGATTTTTACATTCTAACTTGTGCTATTGATTTCTATTATTAGTACTCAACTTAGTATTTGGGAAGAACTGGAGAACCTAGGACAGACTTAATCTGTAGAACAACTCAGTAAGCAAACATTTATTCCTACCTGCAACCTTCGTGGAACCATTTACACAATGTTCATAATCAGTAAAGTATTAGAAAAATATTGTGTGAAAATTTCAATACAAAGTACAACAAATCAATTTTACCATCCATAAAACAATTGATTTGGAAGGTTGTGCACTTTATTTCACTGTCATTGTTCAGAACAATATTTCAGTTCATCGACTGTCATTGCTTTAGAGCATTTGATACTTCTCATGAATCACCCCAAGCCTGGAACATTGTTGTCAGTAATGGGTCCATTTGTTTTCTCTTAAACTCTCAATTATCTTATCAAGCTTTGGGATGACACCAAAAGACATTTTCCATAATTGTGTGCAGCATCTATATAATAAATATGATCATGAAAGCTAGAATACACTAATGTTTATCAATAAGCTTTCCCTAAGGAATTGCTATGGAAAAAAGTATCACTCATTTAGTGGCATGATTTCTAGCTTTTCTTTTGTAACATACTTGCTTTAGCATTTAATGTTATTTGTACAGATACTTCTCCATCTACAGAAATTGTATGAATATCTGTCACAAAGTAATTGTCATAATGTATTGGTGAATTTACCCTTTCCATATTTCACTTATCTTAAATATATTTCAATACACTGTGTAATTATAGAATTATACAATGATCTGTAAGGTGGGACAGATGATTTAAGATGACATTTTTCTTTATAGTCTGTCCAATTTGTGTGTGATATTTTATTTAATATTTTTAAAGCAATATCATTTCATAAAATTATTACTCAACTAAGTTCCATCAAAATGTCATCATTTCTATCTGCTTAAAAAGCTTCTTCTCTATTATTAAGTGATAAAAGATTATAATTTGACAAAAGTGAATGCTAAATGAATGGTTTTAAAAGTTCAATAAAAAGCAAAATAAAAATGAATCCTTTTACTATTTTATTTTTTAAAATCTTAAATTTAAACATATGTGTATATTATATTTGTTGCTTTAGTTACTTGTGGACTTCATGTTTTGTAGGGTTTCATTTTTAGTTATATTGGTAATACAAGACTAGATCTTCATTTGTCTCTGTATGCTCCAATACTATTTTATCTGTGTGTACTGTTTTTTATTATCCTATTTCTTTCAATTAGTATAGCTAAATTGCTTCTTCTTTCTGTGAAGTATGTTGTGAAATGTTCTCTGAATAAGTAATTTCACCAGAAAACTATCCTAAACATAAATTTAGTAAAAATGTATAATTACACAACTAATAATTCCAAAGAGGTGGGTATACATGGTATATTTGAAAATATTTAGTTTAACTGAAAAAGTATTGTTCACAATTTTATACAAATAAGGTAATTTTCATTGGAAAAGTAAACATGCTGTATCATAAATAAGTTCTACATGTAAATTTCCAAAGCAGTGTATAGAATCTTATTTTTCATTTTTTCATGTTTTTTTAAAAAAAAAATTATTGTCAAAATGTGATATAGAAGGGTTATAGATTAGTATGGATGGCAGTGAGTACATTTCTCATTCTACTTGTTACCTCCTCTCTCACTTCCCCCCTCCCCCTCACTCTCCCCACACCCCCAAGAGCTGTGCAGTTGGTTTACACCAAATGGTTTCTAAGTGTTGTTTTTTAATGGTTTGTCTTTTTGTTCTTTGTTTCTCAATTTTGGTATTCCCTCTCCCTTCCTCAGTTCTATTACCCGTATCAGACAATATCCAGGGTACTTGGATGTAGTACAGTGGTAGCGAGGGTACAGCCACAAGAAAGGACTACAAGAGAAACAAAACTAGACAAACCACTCAGTCAAACAAACAGACAAGGAAAGAGAGGAAAAAAACGTAGTACGAGTTCACATAGCATGTTGAGAATAATTACAACAGTGGTATAACTCTTGTTTCTGTAACATAGAGTTCATTTCACTTGGCATCTTCTTATTTGGTCATATGGGTATAGTTATTGGGGTATTTTGGTCTTCTACCATGACTAGCCTATTCCTGTACTAGCTATTCCCTATGAGGGACACCATAGAGTTTATGTTTCTTTGGGTCTGGGTCACTTCACTTAGTATGATTTTTTCCAAGTCCTTCGATTTTCTTATGAATGGGGCAGTGTCATTCCTTCTGATGGAGGCCTAGAATTCCATGGTGCATATGTACCACATTTTCCTGATCCACTCATCTACTGAGGGGCATCTAGGTTGGTTCCATGTTTTAGCGATGACAAGTTGTGCTGTGATGAACGTAGTTGTGCTGGTGGCTTTAGTGTAGTCTTGCTTGTAATCTTTTGGGTAGATGCCCCAAAGTGGGCTGCTGGGCGGTGGGGGAGCTCTATGTTTAGACTTCTTAGGAACCTCCACATGTCTTTCGAGAGGGGTTGAACCAAAGTTTGCATTCCCACCAACAATGTCGTAGAATTCCCTTTTGGCCACATCCTCTCCAGCATTTGTCATTATTAGATTTAAGTTATTTGTTGAATGCTTACTATAAAATGTACAAAAACTATGGCATACATAAATAAATTGTATATGATCATCATTCCTTCAAGAAGCAAGTATTAAATAAGAAGATATTAAATTGGGAGTTGTAGGTGTGGCTCAAGTGCTGGAGCACCAGCCTATAAGTGGATGCAAGTGTTCAAAGACTTAAGTTTGAGTCCCAACCTTGTACAAAAAGAAAAGTAAAGAAGAAAAAAATCAAAGTGGAATTGATTAGATTATAATGTAAATAAAATAAAATGTCATTGTTATTATTAAAAATGTACAAATTAGGGGCTGGAATATGGCCTAGTGGCAAGAGTGCTTGCCTTGTACACATGAAGCCCTGGGTTCGATTCCCCAGCACCACATATATAGAAAACGGCCAGAAGTGGCACTGTGGCTCAAGTGGCAGAGTGCTAGCCTTGAGCCAAAAGAAGCCAGGGACAGTGCTCAGGCCCTGAGTCTAAGGCCCAGTACTGGCAAAAAAAAAAAAAAGTACAAATTTGATGGAGAAATGTTTATTTCAACTGTGGCTGTTGAAGGAAATATCTTTGAGACAAATAGGTTTGATTGATAGATGTTGTTAAGGTCTGTTATCACCTACAATATAAGAAATTGTCTCCAAGTTTGCCAACTTCAATGCCTATGCATTATTTCAAATTTTGTATAGATTAGAACTCCAAGAACAGACTGGCTTGGTACTGTGGCTCTTTTTTTTTTTTGTCACCCCAAGATCTGTAGCTTTTAATTTAACTTAATTTAATTTTTTGTTTGTTTCCTGTTAGAATATATTGCATTTTTTCATGATAAAGTATATAAGACTCTAGACACTCACATGAGGATATGAATAGGAGTAATTGACAAAGGCTCAATAGCTATGTGCATATGATCATATAAAATAATATTGTAGAAAATGAATTCCAAGAAAAAAAAAACAAAAGACTTCTTAGTTGCTGTTGTTGCTGTTCTTGTTTTCTTTTCATTTTGTCTCATTTGTTTGTATTTGGGAGGGTAATGGGGGCATAGAAAAGGTGGAAGAAAGGGAGAACAAATACAACAGTGGTACTCACTAGATACTATGTTGAAAATAAGCTGTACATCTTGTGGTTAGGGATGGGAGGGGAAAAACTGGGAGAGAGTGAGAACAGAGGAAGATATGGTTTAAAAGTCATTTTACTCATTTTCTCATTACCGGATTCATGCAACTGTAGCCCCTCTGTATAGTACCTCTATAATAACAGGAGGGAGAGAGAGAGAGAAAGAGAGAGAGAGAGAGAGATCTGTGTTTTAATCTGTCACTTCAACTACGAAGTGATCAATCTGCTTCCAGTTGACTCAGTTGTGGTTGGTAAAATTTAGCTCCTCAGAGTTGGTTGAAATGAGAGCTTCGGTTCCTAGCTGGATGTTGGTTTGTGTACAGCCTCAGCCTAGGTACCCTGAGGCTTCTCAAACCTGGAAGCTTTTACAGAATGTCAAAGCCAAATAAGGAAACAGAGAGAAAGAGAGCAGGTTAATAACAGAAGTCACAATCTTCTATAGCCTAGTCCTATCCTGTTTGTTTGCTTTACTTTATTGGTCAGAAGCAAGCCACTATCAGTAGCACACCTCTCTAGGGATGGAATAATTACACATAGGCTAGAATTCAAAGAGATAAAGTAACTAAAGACCAACTCTTGCTACCAAAGAAATTAATGAAATAAGACTTATAGATGATCCATGGGAAGAACAAAAAGTAGAAAGGTTTCAATGGCATGTAATAAAGAAAAATTTCTTGGTGCACTCACTATCCACTTGAATTGATCATTCAGGTTAGTTTAAGAAGCTTGTTAACACTTCATATGACAAGACCATTTTTTTCACTTTGCATCTTATTGTTATCCAAATGAGTCATTAAGAATTCCTTTTGATCTAGGATCACACAGTTAAAGATAACCAGTGTTCTTTGAGCACTTATTATATGCCAGCTGCTGTACATTTGAGATTTCATTGAATGCAACAATCTAACAGTGAGATAACTAGTGTGTTGAAAAGAAAAAAAAAGTAGAATATCATTCAAAGAAGCTTTTATGAACAATGGAGTATTAAATAAATGTAAGCACATTATAGTTCAATAAAGTTAAAAATTTTTATTGATTATATAACGTCCAATGTCCACCAAAATTGACAAGTATTGCTGATAAGACAGTGGATCTGTCCTAAATTTGTATTCATAAACTTCAGCTAATGGTGGTCCTTCCATCTCTGATGTGTGGCTTCAAAGTTTACTGTAGTAGTTTCCAGAAAATCAACTATTCACATAGGCAGCTCTTTTGAATCTACCTTAAAAATGGTACAAGTTTCTTTGTCTCTTCTTTTGGTACTGGGGATCGAACCCAGGACATTGTACTTGCTAGGTAAGCGCTTTGCCACTGAGCTACATCCCAGCCCACAAGTTTCTTATTCTTACAACCCATTTGCTATAATTCCATCATTTTGTGATCCCCATTGAAAAGAGTAATAATATAGTTTCAGAGCCCAGGACAAAATGAAATTGTATTGTGGTGACAAGGTGGCAGTTTCTGCCATAAAGTAAAATAAATGCCAAGTCTCCATGTGCTATAATTCAGTACAACTAGTTGGTGCATTTTTTCAGGGAATTTTGAGCTTTAAGTTCAAAGACAATAGTCCAAACCACAGAGTAGTTGCCTCTACCAAAATGTAGGGTATGAAAGGGTAGTATATTTAATCGAACCTTAGGTTAGTGGCACTTGGGGAATTTTGCTCAGCCTTTTATTTTTGCTTTATAACTCCTTTTACAAAGCAGTGTTAATGAAGGTAGGTATAAGTATCTAGCTACAAGAACAGCAGTCATAAACTTCAATAACTTCCTGTGATGCCTCTTAATTTTCTAATAATTTTAGAATATGATGTTTCTGCCTTGTATTCATTCACTAACACCTTAGAAGAACATAAACCTACCTTGGTGGTAGTTGCTATGCACCATGATAATAACGTGTGCCCCCCTCCCAATTGACTTAGTCTATAAATCACTTTGCTTAGTGATTTATCAGCCACATTTTCTACATTCAAGCATAATCCCATGATCTTCTTTCTGTAATACCATGTTCAATCTAATTCTCCATATTCACATTTATCTATTAATGATTCACCACACTAAATTAATGATCACAAAGAACATGGAATTACAGCATGTGTGATAGACTAATTCCACTAACAACTAATATGACTACCTTGCTATTGCATACACACACACACACACACACACACACACAAACACACACCCCTCTCATTGCAATTCTCTGTCCAATTTTTTATTATTCCAATAAACTTTTACCCCCATTAATTGTTACTATCAAAAATTGAATAGCCACAAGCTACTATAGCTGAACCTAAGAATGCTTTCTGGGGGGCTGGGGATATGGCCTAGTGGCAAGAGTGCCTGCCTCATATACATGAGGCCCTGGGTTCGATTCCCCAGCACCACATATACAGAAAATGGCCAGAAGTGGTGCTGTGGCTCAAGAGGCAGAGTGCTAGCCTTGAGCAAAAAGAAGCCAGGGACAGTGCTCAGGCCCTGAGTCCAAGGCCCAGGACTGGCAAAAAAAAAAAAAAAAAGAAGAATGCTTTCTGCTTTCTGGAAGGATCAAAATTTGAACAAACAAGCATTATGCTAATCATTATGGAGTCAAAAAGGAGACATTTCAGAGAGAAGTATTCTGTCTAGTTAAGCACCCCCACTTTATAATAAAAATTATATTAGTTCTTTGAGACCATCATTTCTGGGCTTTATGACTCCTGTTATGTAAGTCCAGACCCTAATCCAGCTTATATTTTATTGCTCCTTAAGTGACTGTAGTCTATTCTTACCCTCATTCATTTTTTCTCTCTCTAAGAAATAAAAGCTTTCAATATTACACAGAGATGACAAGCTCTCAAAGATGTCATGGTCAATTTTGAGAAAGTTGAAAGAACTCACACAACTCACACAGCAGAAACAATTCTGACCAACCATGTCCCTCCTTTGAGATGTAATACAGTTCATCTCTGCCACCTTAGATGAAGGGGATTAAGGTTGTATTTACATTAATTTGGCCTGAATCAATGAATAATTAATGGTAAATTAATTTAAATTATTTAGTCTTGATAGCTTCATGTTAGCCTGGAAAGAAGAGTCAAAGACAATCATGAAAGAATTATTTTCTTTGTAGATAATTTCAGTGAATCTTCTCTTTAAACTTTACTGACGCTTTCTTACCTTGCTTGAACTTTTGGTCCTTCTTTTAGAATTACTTTCTCCATTTGCATCATAGTTCTGGATGTAATATATCAGATGTTTGATTATATTTTTTCATGTAAGACTGTCTCATCATAGGATGGACCTTTTCTCATTTCCAACGTAACTCTAGTTCTCAACCTTCCAAACTGCCTGCCCAGCACAATAGATAGCTTACTACTTAGTATAGTCTATACAGTTAACTTTACCTTTTATGTTTGTATAAAAATGCATAAAACTTGGCACCATTTCTATGGAGCTAGTAACTATAATATTCTTTACAGTCTGCATGACCCCTGGAGGAATTTCCATGACCAAAGTAAAGAAGCCCTAAGGCAGATTATCAGGGCTAGACAGGAACAAAGAAGGACATTTCCATTCAATCCCACTGTGTGTTTGTGTCAAAAACTTGATGTCTTAACAGAGGCAATTCTGTGCACTTCTCTATTATGCTGAAGATACTTCTGAGCAAGATAGAACCATTAAACTCTATTATCTGTATCAGAAACTCTCTATGTTGGTGTGGGGTGTATTTTCCAAACACTACTAAGTAATCCCCAAAAACAGAAGCTGTGAAGAATTTCCTCATGTGACCATAATTTTTAGCATTAGGGAGATGTTGAGGTAGAAACAAATATATATGCAATGTAATCTGAAATTGTAGTTTTTCTGAACACAAGTAGGATTACAGAACTTCCTCAACCAATTAGTGGACTATTTGATATCTCTGTGTAGGTAGATGATAAGATAGGAGGAGAAGGAGACTCTCCTTGAATACAGCAGCACTCAAGAGAAATAGTATTACATAGTGTTCAAGTGGCTAAGTTTGATTCCTCAATAACTGTATGGCCTTAGGCGAGTTCTTTAATCTGCCTGTGCCTCAGTTTCCCCAGAGACTTTTAGAGGACTTAAATGTGTGAAATCACTTAATATACTTAGAATGGTTTATAGCACATAAAAATCACTCTACATAATAACAGGACACTAGAAATTTGCAGAACTTTTGCGGACTTTTAACTTAAAATAAATGCTAATAACACTTGAGTAATCAGTAAGGATAGCGAGGAAAATCCCTCTAACCCTGCATGCTGGCAAAGTCCCTCAATAGTTTTATGACGACACATAAGAAACACACATGTGCATTCTCATACACATAAATACACATTTACACATAGGAAAGGCACACAAATGTCCATAAAGAAGCCTTCAAAATGGACCCACTTCCTAAACCAAGGTGAATAATAGATTTTTCTGAGAAAGAGGAAATAAACTTTTGAGAAATTTTCTGTGGCAAAAAGAAGTGTTAGGGGGAGAGCAGTTATTATACTCAATATTACATGGAGAAACAAGAACATTGAAGAAGGAGATAAAATAGAAATAGTTTCAGATGAAAAGGAAGCTAAATGAATAGCAGTCAGATATTAAAAAGAGCAAGATTAAACAAGAAACTATTGTAAGGAAGCTGAAAATAAAATATCTGAATATGTAACAGATTTAGGAGTAAAATGAGAGAAATAAACACTGCATAAAAGTAAGTCAATGATTAAAGAAATTTTTATAAAACTTTCCCAGAGTATACAGGATAAAGACAAAGAGATAAAAAGATGAGAGAGAAGATTAGAAATGTGAAATTGAAAGAATGGAAGTGTGATATGAATTATTGACTGTGTCAATTCAACACAGTTGCTTGATGTACAGGGGATGTATGGCTGTATGCAAAGAATATAGATGGTAGTTGCTAATAAATAGCCCATTATATATACATATATATATGTACACATACCTATATGGAGATTCCCTATTTATTTAAATAATTAAACATAACAATGTATCTATTGCCTGGGAAGACACACAATCCATGAGTAATAGTTTTGTGTGGAGCAAAATTTTGACAGAATTTCTCTATAACCTCTGCATCTCACTCCCAAAAGTAATTAACCTCATATTTTTTCATGACTTTGCTATATTTAAGTGTATAATAGATTGATAACTAATACAATGGATAGCTTTAAAAATATTTTTGGTGTTGAGGATTGATCCTAGAGTCATGTGCATTTCATCACTCTACAACTGAGCTATAGCCCTAGCCTTCATTTTGCTCCTTCTCAATTTGTATGAAAATATGGTATACAACATTCTTTCACTTGTGATTTTTATGTCTCATTTTTCAATATTAAAGTCCTAAAATCCAAAACATGCATGTAGGTAACAGAGCTACAGAACATTTCTTTTCACAGCTGCATAAAATTCTATTGTAGATATATTTAGGTTTATTTTTCTACTCCCTACTGATCTATATTTCAATTTGTTCCAGTCTTTTACTATTATAAGCAGTGGTTCTATGCATATTTCTGTACCTTTTTCCAGATGCATATGGAAAGAGTATAGATCTAAATGTGCTAATGGAAATCTACTGTACCAGGATGTAGCTAAGTATGAAAATGTTCTATTTTGAAAGATAAAACACATCAGTTTCAGAAGCTGGGAATAAGCCAGGGTGTCTTCCTACCATCTTGCATGCTGAATTCCACCAGAACTCACAGTTGTCACTACAAGCAATGTCCAGCTATAGAAGATGTTTGCTTCCTAAATCCAAGTTATCATTGAGGCTCAGGGTGTTCAGATAACCTCTACATGAGAAAATAAATAGCAGCTATTAGTAAATAAAACAACATACAAAACAAGGAAAAGGAGTATTTCTTTTCTCCTTGAAAGGTGATGTTCAGTAGAAAGGAAGCCAAAGTTACTATTCCTCTTCAAATTCTTTAAGAATTATGCCACAGTTTTCTCCCCAAACATGAATGCCTTCAAGTTCAGCAAATTCAGAAATATGTGAAATACTAAGTATGTATAGCTGAAGAAATCTGGGCATAGAAGCCCTGTTAGAGATTATTATGGACAAATGACAGAAATAAAATTGTTAAGGCAACAAACAACAGATCCCACACAAGTGACAATTACCACATTGGTCAAGGCAATCTTCAGTTGCCTTCATTACCAGGAAGGGCCTGAACAAGTATCAAGCAGACTATATTAGAAACAGCTTCCTAGGTTTGCCTGCAGAATTTAGTCGCAGTGTTCTCCTTGAGATGTGGTTATTCATATGGAATATATCCATATCACAGATATACTGTGCTTGCAATTAACTTCTGTCATCTCATAAAAGATACTTCATATTTGTGTGGCTTTGGTAGTACAGACTAAGTACTTTTGTGAGACATTTTATCATATGTAAGGATATTAATTGCAAGATTCCAAGAATTACCTCTGTTTGTTCATACTAATTATTCCCTTTCAAGCACTTAGGTTTTTTTGTTTGTTTGTTTTAGTTTTGGTCTTAAACATCAGACAATAGAGAAATTTTGGTTCCTATTTACTTTTTTGTCAGTTGTGGGGCATAGGTTCCTATTTCTAAGTAAATAAGTAAGTTGATTAGTGTTTACAACTGGCAGTTATTTTACTCGCAATACATGGGCAAGTTTTGAGAAGTAGAGACTTTCCTTAGAAGGCGGCTAGGGTGGAATGGAGAGGAGGAATGATGACTGCAGTGCCATAACTTTGGACAAGTCAGGACAATACATAGGCTTTGCTTGGGTAAGTTAGAAAGGTGAAAGGTGAGTTCTTTCCCAAAGTCAATATGAGAGAAGTTTTTCTGAATGGTTGAATGATTTTCCTTGGGCACATAGATGTCTTCTCTTCTGTTTCATCATGGTGATAATAAGAAATTAAGTGAAAATTTGTCCCTTTTCTCAGTTCTTTTTGCTGTGAGTGTGTGCATGCGTGCGTGCCAGTCCTTTGGCTTGAACTCAGTTTTTAGCTTAAGGCTAACACTCTATCACTTAGCCACAGCTCTACTTCTGGTTGTTTTGGTGCTTAATTGGAAATAAGAGTCTTACAAACTTTTCAGGCCCAGCTACGTCCGAACCATGACCCTCAGAACTCAGCCTCCTGAGTTGTTATAATTACAAGTATGAGACACTGGGACACAACTTTTTTTTTTTTTTAAGAATTCTTTGACCCTAATACTCTCTTGGTGCAAGTGTGAACTATTTCAATTACTCTGGAAAGCAGTGTGGAAATTCCTCAAAAGACTACACACAGAGCTCCCTATGACCCACTAACCCCACTTTTGGTCCTTTACCCAAAGGATTCCAAGCAAGATCACACTAAAAACTATCAGCACAACCCTGTTTATCACAGCACAATTTACCATTACTAAAATATGGAACCAATTCCCTCATAGGTGAATGAATCAAGAAAATGTGGTATATATATACACAATGGAATTCTATGCTTCTATTAGAAAGAATGGCATAGCTACATTCATAAGGAAATGGAAAGACTTGGACAAAATCATATTAAGTGAAGTGAGCCAGACTCAAAGAAACATAGACTCTATGGATTCCATCATTGGTAATAATTAGTGCATGCCTAGCAGCCTAGCAGAAGATCACAATAGCGCAATAGCTAGTACATATGAACACATGACACTAAGTGAAATGAATTCCAGTTTATAGAAGTAAGTGGTTTGTTATTGTTATTGTTATTTTCAATGTGCCATATAAAATTATGCCTTTTTCTTTTGTCTTTCTTCCCCATGTTTTTACCCATGATATCACTGTAACTGATTTTGGTACCCTGGTCATTGTATATATACTTACTGGAATTAGGGAACTGAAGGAGAACATCAAAGTGGAAAGACAAAGTGTAAAAGGTGAACCAGTGCATCAATACTTACAAGACAATATGCTGTAAACCAAATGTACAACGTGGGGAGAAGGAAGGGGAGGGAGAGGTGGGAGAATAATGAGGGAGGAGGTATCAAGTTTGATAATAAATGTACTCACTGCCTTACGTAACCAGTCTGTACATCACTTTGATAATTAATTAATTAATTAATTTTTTAAAAGAAAAAGAAATCTTGGAAGCGGTAGGTTTGTTGTCAGTAACCTATAGGGAAGGGAAGGTAGCAACAATATAATGGACTCTCTTCCTCAAAGGCTGCTTCATCACTCATTAATGCTCACTTACTTCTTTGGAAAAAATTAATAAAACACTTGGGTGAGATATAATCCACAAGTTATGGAACTCTTGGCAAACTCTAGGTTTAACCCTTCTCCTTAAACCATGCAGCTGTTCTGGGGATTTTGACCTGTAAAATTTATTTTCTCTCTATTTTTCTCCCCTGACATCCATTTTCAATGATTTTCATCAGAATTTCTGATCTGTAATAACTATTCCTTAAAATAATTCTGCAGAGGACCATGGTTTCATTAATATTTTTCCTTTTTAAAAGTTATTTAAATAAATTCTTAGAAGAAATGATAACATAGAGTTATCAGCTTTACTTCCTTTCAACTTTTTATGGCCTAAAGTAGCTTGTTACTCCAAGTATGACATACGCATTATACAACTAAAAGACATAGAACTTATATCCACCACACAATTGGTTTATGGAGAAGACCCACTTAACAGACAGCTCCCTTATTTTGAAGGAATACTTCAAATGCTCTGAAGACATGAAATATTCAGAAGAATTATTTTTAGAAAGAGTTCTTTGCAGCTCCAAGCATTTTTTGTTCTAAAAAACATAAAATAAAATAAAGTATATTTCATTTACAGATGACCAGATACTTTAAAATGTGTGCATATATGTGTGTGTGATGTTTCTTTGTGTGTGTGTATTTAAGTACAAATATGGATTTTGATATTTTGATTCTAAGATTCTATTACTATATATATATATATATTATATATATATATATTTCTGGCCTCAGAAATACAAGGCTTTCTATATTTCTTACAGAATACATTGTGTGAAAGTCTCGCATTAAATTGTCTACCAGAAGGATTGACATTACTTATGGGATGGAGTAGTTGCAGCTCTTTAGACATATAACTACTGTGCCATTTTGATGTAATTCTGTATAAATTTCAAACATTTCTATTTAACATAATCAAGTGGTATGAAATCTTCTTTTTAAATGGCAAGTATACAGTACTAGCTCAATTGGCACTTAGCAACAGTCCTTTTACAACATGCACAATGGCTTCCAGCAGGGAGTATTTTAAGGACCATCTTTTGAGAGCACAAACTCACACATGCACAATCAGTAGACATCAAGGTTCTATCTCCAGCTCCCCTTGAGATGTTATTTAGCTAATGTACAAATGCTATAGCTAAGCGGTTAATCTTGAGAAATAGGATTGTGATTGTGTTCAGGTAAACTTATATTTCACTGTCTTGGCTAGTATCTTCATATCCTCATTCTACATAAAATGAAATGTAGAGTGAATAGGAATTAATTTTTAGTGTACGGACATTTTCAACTTTTAAAAAAATGCCAGTAAAAAGCATTTGTGAGTATAATTTTTCATAGTGGCAGAGCACCATGGAGTGGATATGCGCTGAACGACATTGCTTGATTATATAATACTTAGTTTCTCTGTCAGATTGTAATTATGTCATAGGCTGCTGACACTTGCCATTGTAACAAAGGACATTCAATCCAGTATTATTCAGCACACTCCTGAAGATGGGAACTGAATCTTATTCTTATATCTTATTGCATTTGGTGCCTGCCACATGGCTGCTACATAGATACTATTTTTTAAAATGGTAGAAATTAACAAATGGGCATGAAAAATAATTCCTTAGATAAATTGACACAATCTTATCTTCAAGAGCATTGCTCACAATGTATATTCAGCAAAGTCACCATTTTTTTCAATCCCATTTCAGCCAGCCTCTTCGTCTCTGTACCCTATCACTTAAACTCTTAGAATGTGTTGACTTAAATACTTTCTATTTCCATTTCCCTGAGCTGACTTGCTGATACCTCTCCAACTGGGTGGAAGAAAAAAGAAATGTTTCTCAAGGAAAACCTTGAGATTCCAAATCCAGCTTCTTTCCCTATAGTTTTTGCTTCTTATTTGACAAACCTTGAATCTTCAAAATTGAGGCAGGAGACGACTGTTTTTAAAATCCCCGATGAATCAGATTTTAATTTTACTTGCTACATTTATCCAAAGATGAAGGCATCTAGGTGAGAAAAAAGGATTCTTGGAAGAGGTGGGGATTTTTTTGGAGTTTATTTTTTGTTTTTACCTCTTCCCTTCCAACCCATTGATCTTTGCCTGTGTTGGTACAAAAGTTAACTTGAAGGCGCCTCATTAGGGAAGTTGGTAGCAAGTCAGTCTCATAAAGTTAATTTGAATCATCAATAAAGATGAATAACAGGAAGTCAAAGTATAATTGCACTAAAAGGATACAAATAAAAGACACATAGTTTGGCATGAGAAGATACTTTAGATTTTGTGTCCCTCAAGTGCAATTTCCTTTTCAGTCACTCCTATCTTAGCGTTTGAATACAGTTGTTTGAGACACAAGTGAGGTGGGCCTTAGATGCCTCTGTATGCCAAGTTATTTAATAACAGTCTCAAAGTCTCAAATGAGACTAATGTATAAAGCTTAATGGGACCTGGTAATCTGCCACCGAATACTTTTCCAAAGTCTGCAACAAAGCAATTCTAAAGACTCTAAAATGTGAAATGGAATTAATATGATAGACTTATTTAATTATTTGAACTCTGCCTTTTTTCCTACAACAGGCAAATGATAGGCAATATAAAAATTATATCATAAAACCATAAAATGTAGATAGGTTATAGAAATAGCATTCATGCACATGATGGAAGACAGAGGGACTTTATTTACATGTGTTGGGAATCATTTGCAGAAATTAGGAGCTCTTTAGCATATTAAAACCTCTGAAAAGTCGCTGAGAAATGAGAAATGTTAACAAACCCATTTTATTCTTTCAGCCTAAAATATTATTTTTTAAAGTAATGAGAGCCTGTTAGAGCTAACTTTTTAAATTCTGAACAAAGTTAAATTATTGTCTACTTCACAATCTGAAAAGCTATAGCTAATTTAACCTATTAAAATCATGTGTGGAGAAAAATTTCAAGCCAAGTTTTGGGTGGAAACGATCCAAAGTCCCTGAGATATTAAATTTAAAAGCCCAGTCTGCTACCTTTAAAATTCCAAATTACAATATCATGATGCTGATGCAATATATTTTTAAGAGAGTGTTGTGGTATGGTACCATATGCAATTATTTCACTCTTAGGCAAAAGGCCCATCATTCAAAATGAATAAAGCTTTAAGAAAGCTATAAAGTCCATTTCTTTAGAAACACATGACATTTACATCACCAGTTTCTCCTATACAGTCATGCGCTATCAGATTTTGGGATGTCTGCCTGGTATATTACTTTTCCAAAGTTGTTTCTGTTTTTTGAGATATGAGCCTGAGAGCAAGTTATTTTTCAATAACAAATAAATAACCCAAAATGACAAGTCATCATAGTGAAAATGATCTTTCCTTTAATGATTTTTGAGTCTTATCAAGCATTTGATAATATAAATATAAATATCATTGTTCTAAGGTTTCTTTCTTAACAGCTCATACAATTGATTTCACTGCCAATTTAAACTTACTTTTGGGATCGGTAATTTAAGCCAGAAAAGTTAAATATTTTGGGGCTCAATTTAGTGTTGGAAAGAAAGTTTGAGTTGGCTCAGTGATAAGTGAAATAATGTTTGCTGCTCCTACAGAGTCCCATCTAGGAGACCTATGTAAGTACTCGCATCTGTCTAGAAATCACTAGAAGGCAAATAAGCAAAAAGTGGTAACTAGGTTCCAAATAAATGCATGTCCTAAGTATGAATGTCCTTAAAATAATTCCTCTATGTCTTTTGTTTATAATCACTAATACCTCCCTAAAGAGAGGTAATGGGTTTCAACATGGAATTGCATAAAATATTGAAAGAACACTCTGTACCATAATATAGTAGGATTTATTTAATTTATTCTTTTGCCTATGCCCCTATAGGAAGATCATTTAATGTGTTTATACTGTATTATAATTTGTTGAATATATGGAAATCTATGACTACTTATATTTGTGCACACAAGGTAAGAAAAATAGAATCAGACACAGAGCAACAGATTCAGAGACAAAGACAAAGAGAGAGACACAGATGGAACACATTCACTGATAATAAAATTCTTTGTAATTTTGAATAAAAATAAATACACTATTTGATATGCTGTCTAACACCTACATTCTTTGAGGGAACAATAATAGTTTAGGGTGTAGAAGATAAATGAAACTCTTTGTCAAAGCTTATAGTGTTTTTTGTGGTAGAGTAAAATGTATGCATTCAATCTACTCTCAGTTCAAGACCAAGTTTTCATACTTTTGCTCTCAAAATACTTCTACTCTCAGAGGGGTAACGCTGTTCAACAAGAAATGTACTCATTACCTTACTTATAGAACTGTAACTCCTGTGTACCTCACCTTGACAATAAAATTAATTAAAATTTTTCTACTCTCTAAAATGTGTTCTAAGTCAGAAAAGGAATTAGTTAGGAATCAGTCAATATGGGAATTCTTTCCGAGAAAAATTGATCCCCAAAAGAAGTAGCTAATAATATAAAGGTAGAAATAGCTCAAGTCATAGTTGTCTCTAAAGAATATACAATTTTATACAATTTTCTTGGATTAAAATCACCTCAACATTAGTTTCCAGGGAAGATAGTCCCTTATTAGTGAAAAAACAGCTCAAAGTTAGCTTTCCAAGGCCATATGTCTCCCTTCCATTAGTTTATTCTCAGAAGATCAGAAGATACACTCCCATTCACATGCATCCTGTCCCATCATTTTGTCTAAAGCATAAAGAAAAGTTTGGATATACTTTAATATTATTGAGCTGACTTGTGTGTTCCTGTCCTGTTTTTGGGACTCAGAGCCAGGTCAGTGTCCCTGAGCTTTGGTGCTCAAGGCTTCCATTCTACAACATGAGTCATTTCTAGCATGGGCACACGTGTGTGTGTATTTATGTGTGTGTGAATAATTGGAGATTAGAATCTGATAGACTTTCCTGCTTAGGTTCACTTTGAATTATAATATTCAGATCTCAGCCTCCTGAATAGCTGGGATTAGATGTATGAGTCAACTGTACTGGAAGATATAAAGGCTTTTAAAATATGAATATTAAAAGAAAAATATACAAAAATTACCAGAAACACACATGCTTGAGTTTAATAAGACTGAATATATTTTATGGCCATAGAATTTTATTCCAAATAATTCATATTCCACCTAAATAATGCATATGCTAAGACATATGAATGAAATGTTGTGACACTCAAAATATTAAATATACTAAGTATACAAGAAATATTCTTCAGCTATTGGTGATTAATAATAGAAATTATCTCACTGAACAGCTGAAATTTAATTCTAAGCCTAAAAAATTGTTTTTTTTTTTCATTGTGGGACTTGCAGACATAGTCACATGATAGTTATACATTAGTCAATATTGTATTTGCTTATTAATGAGGTTACATTTTAGGAAAATAATGAGGTTACCTTTAGAAAATACTGATTGAGCTAACACATTATGTAACTGTTACTTAAAGATCTGCCTTCCTTATTCCTCTACCCATCCCTAAACTACTTTCATGTACTTTCACCTTAAATATACTTTTTAAAGATTCTGGTTTATACCACTTGACTCACAGCTCTACTTCCAGCTTTTTGGAAGGTCATTGGGGATAAGAGTCTAAGGACTTTCTTGCCAGGACAAGCTTCGGATTGAGATCCTCAGACCTTCTGGATATCTAAGACTAAAGGAGTATGCCACCAGCACCTGGCTCATGGAAGATTTTTTTAAATAAAATGTTTGTCAATGAATGAATATACCTTCCAAAGAAGATGATTTTATCGGACATAAAAAGGAAAAAGGTTGCTTTTAATATAGGAACAAGAAGTAGAGAAAACTGAAGGACAAACTATGCTTATAGAAACTAGAATGTTAGAAGAAAAGACATCAAAATGAAGAGGTCAGGAGGAAAGCAATGTCAGATTTTAGTGAAAAAACAAAAGACTTCTGGTAGATTTTTAAAGAGCTGGCCTTGATTCCTTGTTCTTTTTTCTTTGTTGCCTTTGCTTTCTGCACTTTCCATGACAATGTGTTCTACTGTGTAATGAGTAAGACAGAAGAAGTCAATACTTCAGAATCTCTACATTTGTTTGGTACACTAACTATCTCTTTATAATTGGTAAACTTCCAAATTTTGGAGGGTGACTCACTGCTTACATGGACCAATGGCAGCATGCTTGGTAGACTGTAGGAAATTTGGCAATGTGAAGATTTGGGGGAATGTCCTGACAATGTAGAGGTTGATTTTTTTACATTATCTTGTTGGCATTTCTTTCTTTTTTTTTAAATTTAATTTAATTTTTGCCAGTCCTGGGGCTTGAAATCAGGGCCTGAGCACTGTCCCTGGCTTCTTTGTGCTCAAGGCTAGTAGCACTCTACCACTTGAGCCACAGTGCCACTTCTGGCCTTTTTCTACATATGTGGTGCTGAGGAATTGAACCCAAGTCTTCATGTATATGAGGCAAGCACTCTTGCCACTAGGCCATATCCCAGCTCTCTTGTCATTTCTATGGTGATGTAATATTTCTAATGGCTTAAAAAAGATGTTTAATATTTAGTAACCAGTATTTCTAAGGGCAAAATATATTCACTCATGTTCTTGTATCTTTAGGTATTATTTTGCAGATGATTTTTCTAATAAAAATTATGTGACTTCTCCAATATATTCTTGCAACTTATTTGGTATGTTCTAAACATTCAATGATCATAAATTTATTTTGGTAGGACCATGGGTCATTCTTCATTGTTTCCTACTCTTGTGCTCTATAGAAAATAAGTTTTGAAAAATGGCTATTACCTATCGTAGTTACTCAATGCTTTAAATACCATTGCATATTTCTTGGTTGCCATCCTCACTAATTATAGCTGTCTTACCTTTATTTCAGAAATTACTTAGACTGACACCTATCAAACCATCCCTTCAGAGGGGCCAATATATACAACTCTATATTTATATGTGTGAATGCTTATGTGTGCATATATAATTGGTATAAGGATATGTACTCTATTTGTGGGTTATAATCTTTTTATCTATAAAATACTCAAAATATAAGGTACAGGGAATTTTTTCACATAAACATAAATACACAAATCACTCATCCACACATTTTTTTTTTTTGCCAGTCCTGGGGCTTGGGCTAGGGGGTTGAGCATTGTCCCTGGCTTCTTTTTGCTCAAGGATAGCACTCTACCCCTTGAGCCAGAGCACCACTTCTGGCCTTTTCTGCTTATGTTCTACTGAGGAATTGAACCCAAGGCTTTATGCATGATAGGCAAGCTTTCTACCACTAAGCCACATTCCCACCCCTCATAAACACATTTTAGAAGTGACTTGATGATCAGAGGTATAATTTTTACTGTGATGCAAAAGAGACCTCTTTATCAAGAAAAGTCTATTTTTATACACAGTGCTAATATACACATCTTATAAATTAACTTATGATATTATTTCAGTGAAAATGAGCACATATTGAATTAATGCTTCAGTTCAATAGCTTGATAATTATTAATACTGCCTTGTCTTGAGGATGAAACCGTTGACTAATGGTGGGTACTGAAGAAAGGAACAAACTCAGCAAAAACAAAAACCTCAAAAGGTAGGTTAAAAAGAGGCAAATTGGCCAAAATTCACTACTTGTTAATTTTTTTTTTCTAAAACAGTTTTTGGCATCATTGATGACATTATTCAGCTGAGATACAAAATAAGAATTGAAAGTTATATAGAAGTTATATAGAAGTATGTCCACTATTTCATCATCATCTAGTGTGGATAAAGGAAAACTAGTGAAAGACAATACAAATTCATATGCAAAATATTAATTCTCACAAAATATTTCTTAAGAAACTAGAAAATTAAAAATAACATTTTATTTTTCCTGATCATTTGTCCTATTGAAACTTATGCCATACATGGTTGTATTTCTTCGGCTTTATTGCTTAATTATTGCCTACCAGTATAAGCATTTGGTTTGTCTTTCTGAAAGTAGGAGATTTTTTTTTAAATGGCTAGATACCTTGAACATGTCATCTGTTTTTATTTATATTCTAAAAAGAGAAGGATAAAAAGAATCCACACAAAGAGAAAACTTTTAACTTAGCTACTTGACTGTCACTCTAATCTTACCACATCCAATATTCAGAAAGTTGAAGAGGTTAAACATACACATGTAGTTTGATTTCTTCTACTGTATGTCTGTGTTTAAAATATGTGTTCAGTTATGTTTTTATATTCCTCAGAGTAATAGCTTACTTGCTTAAATTCTATCCACATGTATCTCTGACTGAAGAAAATATCCATCTTTTTTAGCAAGCCATTAAATTAGATTAATCAGTGAACCCAATTGTATATAAACAGGAACCTGACAGACTTTCAATGTATCTTATTAATTAAATCCACATTTATTTCATAAATAATATTGCTACTAAAAACCTTTCTTGATACACGCACACACACACACACGCACACACACACACACACACACACACACACACATCAGGGTTAGTTAGCTGATCCATGAAAACCTATCCTTGGTCATATATAAAACTTGGAAATAAGATTTCTCTTTTAATTATTTTGCACCTCTAAAAGCGTCACTTCATAATTATTATCTATGAAAAGTTTCTTGGGTATCAGTCACATAGACATCTTCTCCTTATCACCACCATATTTTCCTCCCCAAATAATGAATGTAAAAAGCACAGTTAAAAATAAAGCAGATATTTTGATGGGGCTAGGGATATAGCCTAGTGGCAAGAGTGCTTGCCTTGCATACATGAAGCCCTGGGTTCAATTCCCCAGGACCACCTATGTAGAAAATGGCCACAAGTGGCGCCATGGCTCAAGAGGCAGAGTGCTAGCCTTGAGCAAAAAGAAGTCAGGGACAGTGCTCAGGCCCTGAGTTCAAGGCCCAGGACTGGCAATAAATAAATAAATAAATAAATAAATAAATAAATAAATAAATAAATAAAGCAAGCAGATATTTTAAGACATCCATTGATTGATCATATGGTCCAATGCTTCTCCCAACACCTGGATAGAGGGATTTAATTAGGTTTTAAATCTGAAAAACATTATTTAAGAATTATTAGATCATTGCAAAAAATAATAAAACATCAGATTGTGTCATGTATGAATAATGAGTTAAATTTACACTACAAGTGTATGAGTTTAGCATTTATTACTAATATCTCCTACTCTAAGGGGGTTCTAATAGTTTTCTCTTGAGAGAAATGGCTAAGCCAATATATATATATATATTTTTTTTTGGGGGGGGGGTGCAGTCCTAGGCCTTGGATTCAGAGCCTGAGCATCGTCCCTGGCTTCTTTTTTGCTCAAGGCTAGCACTCTGCCACTTGAGCCACAGCGCCACTTCTGGCCATTTTCTGTATATGTGGTGCTGAGGTATCGAACCCAGGGCCTCATGTATACGAGGCAAGCATTCTTGCCACTAGGCCATATTCCCAGCCCCTAAGCCAATATTATAATCTTGTCTTCCCATTTTCTTCTTTTACTTTTGGAGTAGGAGGTTTATGATAATTTTGTAGTACATCTTTTCGACAGGATGTATTTTTGTTCTGTCTGTCTGTGTAATGTTGTCTTGGTTATTTTCCCTTTCTGGGTATTATTCTGGGTATTATCCATGTATTATCTTGTTCTCTGTGTGTGTGTGTGTGTGTGTGTGTGTGTGTGTGTGTGTGTGTGTATCCCCTCACTTGAAAATTTAAGTGACTTTGCATTAGTGCAAAACAGGACCACAAATGTTCACCAGCTGCAGGCTCAGTAGATTAAATAAACAAGCTGATCAGGATCCATAGCATTTCTAGTCAGTGTGACCTAAAAATTATCCCCTGTGCACCAGCACTGATTACCTGCTTTTAGAAATATTTCAGTGTATAAATTGAGGCCTCTGCCTCACTCTATCTGCTCTATATTTCAATTCTACCCTGTAACTGACACTCTGTCCATTCACTCAGGCTTGATTTTGTTCATATAAACATTTCTGCACCTCTACTCAGTGAGATGGCCAGAAGTAGTCAGCTGGCTGCTGACTCAATAGCAAGGATGGTACAAACTGTTCATTGATAGTGGAGATTAGAGAAGGTCTTTCCTCTTGAAATATTCCAGGAATGCAGAGTCGGGAGTGTAGTTAGTGGTTGTGTATGTGGTGGAGAAAACTAGAGGAAACCAAAGTATACACTATTTAAAATAGAGCTGAAGTGTGCTCACGGAGAAGAATGAGTGAAAGGGAGTAGATTTAACAAGCAAGTGAAAAATCCAGAGTCAAAAGTGCAGGAATTAACAAGAAGGAAGTGATCTTAGATGGTTTCCTCCAAAACTGAAGTTTATAAGGTAACTGACTAAATCTGGGTTTCTTAATAGATTATGGAATACATAAAATGACCCAGGACCTTTCTTACACCTTCTCTTATTCCTCTGATTCTAGCATCATTCTAAGTTGAATGACCATCCAGGATGGATAGAACTGCTCTTTTCCTTGTTTCTACTTTCTGACTTTTACTTAACAGCAATATGATTATTTCTTAAATGCTACTCATCTCGTTTCCCTTCATTCAGTGCTATTGACATCTTTTGAAGTTTTACATTCCTTCCTTCATTTTTTACAAGCCATTGAGTGTCTTTTGCTTAGTTGGAGGTATAACTCTTCATTCCTCTCCTCATGAAACCTTTCAAAAGGAGAGGGATTGGTTTCCTAACGGAACTTTAACAGAAAGACAGTGATGCTATTAAAATGTTTTACATCCAGTACAACAGAGATGATGATCAGTCACAATGATTTCTGCCCACACAATTGTGGAGGCCCTTTACCATGCCTGCCTCTCATCAATTCATTATAGGATCTTGGGAAGTCTAGGGAATTCATGAGCAAGCTGAATACCCATGGGTGGCTTGCCTTCAAGCTCAGGAGCATGGAACAGAAAAACATTTCAATGTTTGTACACATAATACAACTGCACCTGTGTACCAGTTGCAAGAAGACTGTTTCCCAACCAAAAGAAACTCTATGACAATTCCTATTTTTCAACTTCAAACCAATTGACTCTTAAAATGATTTACTATTTATGAATTATAAATCACAGATAATTAGTAACATTTTAAAATACTAATCACTTTTCCTTGTTGACATTTCAAGGGTAATGACATTGCTATAATTTATTCAGTGAATAGTTAATGTGTGCTTTGTATATGTTAAGCATATCTATTTGAGATATGTATATATATACATATATATATATATATAGTAGTGAAGAGGGTGATTATTTTAACTTGGAAATCTTAATACATTTATGGGGGTGTAGGGAGAGTCCTGGGGCTTGACCTCAGGACCTGGGCTCTATCCCTGGGCTCTTTTGCTTCAGGCTAGTTCTCTACTATTTGAGAAATAGTTCCACTTCTGGCTTATTTTGGTGATTAAATGGAAATCATAGTCTCACAACCTTTTCTACTTGGGCTGGCTTTGATCCACTCCCCTCAAATCTCAGCAATTCCCAGTTTTAATGCAAACTTTAAATGATAGCACTTAGTTTGGATATCCATCAAGAAAAATAGTACAGAAATGCTGTTTGCTGTGAAAGTATAAAGACATTAAAGGAATGGGGCTTCCATAAGGAATGGTCATATTAAAATCTTGGTTGAAAAGTTGAGTTTATATAAAATATGGCTATGCTTAAAGGGAATGATAGAAATTCCAAATAAATCATCTAATATTGTAAAACATTTTTAGTTTAGCAGATGGAGGCTAGGCATGGAGTATAATAAGCCAATTTAAAGGGAAATGTTTGCATATTCCTTTCCTGGGGCCTACTTTCTCCTAGAACCTGATCAGAACTTCCTTTTGCAATAGAAGGAATCCCATCTATTTGATTTGTTCTAAGCACATAGTGTAAACCCAGGTTGGAGATAATCTTTAGTTGTTATTCATTTCTATGTACCCTAGAAGGCAGCACAATGGGAAATAACCTTGACTGAGAAATCATGGAGGATTAGAATCCCAACAGTTCTCTTTTGGAGGTCATGTACTGTGCCAGCAGATGGGAGGCAATCTATCCCCAAATGTGTTTCATTGTTACCACAATAAGCATGCTTTTTTTGTTTCAGTGGGATGATGGAGTGTCTGGCTGTTGAGCTCTAAGGAGATTGGGTATCTTTTAAACTAAATCTACTAGCTAGATAAATATAGAGTTCTCAATTTTCAGAACTTGTATATTTTTAAAAAATGTATTTAATGAAAGAAGTCAGCATGAGAGTTGGTATTTCCCCTCAAATATTGAATAGAGAAAAACCACAGGGTCATAAAAATAAACCCATCTGTCTTCTGCCAGATTTTCAGAGGTAGATGGGGGAAAGTTAGAATGACTGGAGAAACAAAGAATAGGTTACAGATGGAACAAGTACAATTTTCTGTAGGTGTACCGTCATTACTCTTTGCATCTCATCATGTCTGCCATGATGGATTGATCTAGTCTAGATGGAAATCAGAATCTCAGGAATTTTGCTTACAGTGTAAATGCAATTGCCTCTATTGATCAGTGCTTCAATACTCCACTGGCAGAAAAAAAAAAAAAAAACAAATACCACCAAACTCTTCTTTCTTCCCAGGACAGACATGGGCAAATAAACAAGGTTTTCCATACTTCTTGAAATATAGAAAAGCAACACCCCAAATTAGGGGCTCCATACAGAAAGAAAAATATATACATTCTAACAAATGTGAAATTCAGTGTTTGTGCTTACAAAAAAGTGAGTGGAAAGTTTGCTAAAGCTAAAACACAGTTCAGCAGTTCTAACATGAACATAAACGATGAACTTTCTATACACACCTATGAGCTTTCTGTATTGGGGTGGTTTCATACACATACAGAGTGATCATGGGAAGCTAAAGAACTCTCATATGGAAGTTTTCTTTAATTGATAAGTATGATTCTATTGATTCTAAACAGCTGAAGAATTTCACATTGCAATAATTTATAGCAATTTGTAATTTGTTGTTTTTTTTTTCTGATACAGCTTAAGTCAATTATACTCTAACAAAATCATAGCATTAAACAGATTTTTATAGTACAATATCGCTCACATTTCTAACCAGCCGCCTGACATTTAAAGCCAAGCATAGCTGAGGTTATGGAAGAAGTTCTTGGGAAAAATGCATACAAACGGCCTGAGAATTCTAAACACTGACAGTGTAATACATTTTGCCCATTAAATAATCTATTTCAATAAACCGGGTTCTAGGAACTCACTGCCTTCTTGGGAGGTTGAAATCAGGAGGATTCTGTTTGGAGAGCAAATTGGGTTAGGTAATGTGTGCAACTCCTCAGAAAGTATCTGGGCACAGTGATGTATGCCTGTTATGCTAAATAAACTATGTGGGATATCCCAGATGGACACATCCATGAGATACCATCTCAATGGAAAGAAGCTAGACGAGGTAGTGCACACTTGCCATCTCAGCAATGATGGAAGTTTTAAAATAGTAAGATGGCCATTCATGAACATGCCCTTGGTAGAACTTAAGATCCTATTTCAAACTTAACCAGCACAAAATAGGCTGGAGGCATGGTTCAGTTGGAAATGCTGTGTCTAGCAAGTATAAAGTTCTCTTTTCAAGATCCAGTACCACAAAAGAATAAAAAGAAGAAAGAACTCTGGTATTTGTTACATTTCCCTCCCCAAAGCTTACTGTTTAAAATATGAAAATAAAGGCATTTATTTATTATTATTGAATTAGTGAACATATGCATTCATTTGGATGGGCATTATGTTGCACTCATAGAATATGCCCTTCCTTAAAAGGTCTTGTTTGGGATTGCTGAAGGACACTTAAGAATACTTGCAGGCTGGGTTTTAGCTCAATAGCGGAATGCTTGCATAGCAAGTGTCATGTCATGGCTTTGATCCTAGTACCAAAAAGGAAATGATAATAATAATAATAATAATAATAATAATAATAGGTTAAAAGGAATAGTTGAGCAAGGTAAGGATGATCAGGTAATTTGTTTCGTAGGATATGACTTCAAGGTTCTTAGAGATAATCTGAGAACTCTAATCCCCCAAGAATCCCCTTTCTCCCTCACAGTCTGACTGCTGTCCTGTTATTTAGTTTTAGAAGCATAAATATAAAATTTCATTATTACATGTACTCTCCAACATAGATAACAGAGATATCCATCTATCAGATAATCAATCACACATTTTTCTTTTCTATTTTTCAAAATGATTTTTGTTAGATACTCCCTATTTTCTTTCCAAAGTATAAAACTTAGTAAATCTGTTTGACAAATATTGGCTGGGCAATATGGTTTTAATTATAGAGCTATTGTTTAAATATAACTCCAGTTTCCCAGACTGACTACATGTTATCTGTCCATGTCTTAAAAATTTGGTCCTTTCTACTCATGTTATTAATTTTACTCATATATAGTAGAAAAATTTAAATTCATATTTTAATAGACATTTTATACAGGATATACATGGTGTCTACATATGTGACCTTATGTAATCTATACCAAACTTAATTTTTAAAGTGTACTATTTTGATTTATAACCAAAATAATTTGTGAGTGTTTGGATTGCAAATTTTGACAGTAGAATCACATGTCTGACTCTGTGGCAGAATGAACTGAATGGTTGTGATCAATTTTATAGCAATTTTATTCAGTTTGACCCAGTTGATAGCTAATCTTTACTCTGAATGTCCCTCAGGAAACAAAATGTCTAGTAAAAATAATCAGTCCTGTCATTTTTACAGTTCATGTCCCAAATCGAGAGCCCAAATTTTGAAAATAAATAAGTTCCATTTCCTTGAATATCACCAATAGCAACAATTTAAAACAGTGGTTTAAATGTTTTTAAAGAAATAAATTAGTTTTAAAAAGTTCTCTGACTTATTAGCAGTGTTCTTGTGTGACCAGCATTTAAAGGTTATTGTATGTTTTTTTCTGCAGTTGTGTCTCAATTTTGAATTCCTTTTATAGCATGAATAAGAGTCACTAAATTCAATTGTTTAGGGGATGTACTTGATTTGAACTCAGGGTTTAATGCTATTAGTCAGGTAGTCTAAGACTTGAGCCACAAACCAAGTTCAGCAAAGTACATATAAAATGCTGTCTTACCAGAACCATTGATACTCATTTCAAGATAGCTGGTTGGTTGTTTTAAAGCTAAAATAGAATTAATCATGCTCATGTTTGAGTGTATTTGTCACTGTTATCCACCTATATCTGTAGTAGATGTGTGCACACTGCAACTGTGTAGAATGACAGATCTACTTCAGTCAACAAAGTCAAATGTGCATTAGAACCACCATGTAAATCTCTCTCAGTTTATAATTTTTTAATTAATTTAGAGCACTCAAACATTATCCCAATTTTGTTCTTATATTTTTACTTTTTCATATGAGAGAAGGTGAAGGGGTGAATAACAAAAGAAATTGTACTTTTGTTCTTTCACAATGCTGAGAAAATATTGACCTGTATTAAGAAATATTTTAGTATAAAACTAGATAATTAAGTGAGGTATGTGGCAGTAAAGATATTTTAGCTCCTACATATTTTATCACATTGGGGCTATTTTTTTTCTTTTCCACTTTTATTATTAACCTTTTTTTAATAGAAAATTGGCTTACCAAGAATTTATGAATTAATAAGTCTATTATAATGATGAATGGTAATTACCATTTAAATCCTGACTCATTTATCAGCTTGTTCACTGCTTGTCAGGTGACACAAGAGTGTATGATTACTTGTCTGGTGAATATTTTTCAGCTGATTGTTATACTTCCTTGAACTTTACATCCTCTTGCCATATTTTTATAAGTGTGATAAAATGCAGTTAAGTAGTTTGATGAAGAAGTTATGGATCATGCTTTAAATAACAGAAGGAGAAGTGATTTCAATATCTTTAGAAGATTGTTCTTAGGTTCAAGTGACAAATGTAGGGTATTCAGCTGGGTCAGACAAAAAAAAATTCATAGACAGTTTCAAGGACTGCAGGATTGGTAATGCTATCTTACCTATACTAGTCACTACTCAAAGTCAACATGGAAGGTTTTGCTGCTCAATACATCAGAAACCTCAAGGATATGAATCAGAAGTTCTGCACAGAGAGGAGACCCATTTTCAAGCTATGTGTGTAGCGACCAGGGATTTCAACAAAGAGATTAGCCAGACTCTTTAGGGAACAGATGTATGGCTGCTCGAAAGTTGCATATGTTTTTTCTTCACTGGATGGTAGTCAGTCAAGATATTTTTGGAATGGCAAATGTTTACTAAGACATAAAGCCTTTTCACTCTCTGTAATAGACTTGGTAAACCTGTGAATATTTTCTCACTGTTCCATTTTGGATTCAAATTTAATTTCTGTCTATGGAAAGGAATTGAAAAGAAGAGATGAGTTGGGATCCTTAGGTTAACTTTTCCTCTTTCTCAAAGCCTTTTGTAGCAAAAAAGGATGTGTAGGGATGCTAGCAATGGTGTGCTACCCAAATAATAATGTGTAAAGTTAGTTTGTAATTTCTAACTGAATCTCAGGACTCTCATAAAAACATTTTTCTTTTTTACAAGCCCAGCTATCATGCCAGACATTGAGAACTTTCTTGCCTACCATTACCTTCAATTTAAATATTCTCTTCATGGTTTTATTATTTTTTTTTTTTCTTTTTTTTTTTGCCAGTCCTGGGCCTTGGACTCAGGGCCTGAGCACTGTCCCTGTCTTCTTTCCGCTCAAGGCTAGCACTCTGCCACTTGAGCCACAGCGCCGCTTCTGGCCGTTTTCTGTATATGTGGTGCTGGGGAATCGAACCTAGGGCCTCGTGTATCCGAGGCAGGCACTCTTGCCACTAGGCTATATCCCCAGCCCCCATGGTTTTATTTTTAATCTGTTCCATGAAACATAAAATTTTGTAATAGGGATGAATTAAGATCTGGGGGCACATTCTCCCTTTTTGAAACAATTAGAGCTGTTTGGGAGCAAGAAGGGAAAATGGAATCAACACTATAGTCATCTAAAGTAGAGGTTCTCAAAACTACTGTGTACTAAAGTATCTGGTGAGTTCATTAAAACATGACCTGCAGGTCTCAGCCCCAGAGATATGGAAGAACAGTTCACATTTTGATTTAAGTGTGATGGTTTCATACCATTACTATAATACCGTACACAGTTTGTGGCTTAAAAAATCTTGTTTATTATATTACAGTTTTGAAGGTCAGAGGACGGTAATTAGATTAAAATGACTTAAAATCATGGTAAAACTTTCTGGAGGGTTGAACTAGGAGTTCATTTCCTTGTACTCTGTGGCTTTTAGAAGGAATCTAAATTTCATGGTTTATTGTACTTTTTCTATTTTCAAAGCCAGCAGTGCTTCAAGTCAGGGTTGCTTCTCTGCTGTCTGACTATCTCACTCCTCATCTTTATCTTCTCTCTTATTTGAAATCCACCAACTCTCCCATGGACCTTGTGCTTACCTTGACCCCATCTAGCTTCTGGGGGAAGTGTCTCTTTGTGGGACCTTTATTCAACCTTTTAGGTAATACTAATGCCACAGATTAAGAGGCACTGATGTCACTGATGGAATGCTAATTTGTATCTTCTGTGTGTTTTATTTACAAAATACATTTCCAAATCAGACTAAATTTAATTATTTACTAATCCCAATTAAAGACCTAGTAATATGTCTCCTATTACTCTTAATTTATGTAAGTCTTAGTTCTCAATTTTTGTTCACTAATGTCAAGTAGAAAACTTAAAACAACAACAACAACAAAAAAACAAAAATAAATGTTCAAAGGTAGGGTACTCTTGGACCAACTAACTGAAAATTAGTGGAGATGTGACTTACCAATGGGTAGTTATTAAAACCATACCATTGATTCATGAGCAATCAAGTTGAAAATACAGGGCAACATCTTGAAAGCTGTCAGAGAGGGAGGGGGTTATCAAAATGAATAACAATTGTTGTGGAGTATATGTGAAATCAAGAATTCACACAACAAAAACTTTCTTTTTAAATGAACAAAGAATATAATTCAGTAAAATAGGTAGAAAGTATATTCACACTCCCTATGATGTATAGGTACAACTAGAGGCAATATATTTAGTCTTTGAAAGACGAGAGAACTATGAGGTACACAATTCAAAAAATCACTAAATTCAAATTTGTTCTCTATTATTTTACCCCCAGAGTCATTCTTTTATAATACCATACTGTTTCAAAAGAGAAAAACAAAACAAAATCCTAAGTACATATATTCAAGCCTGGTTCCGAATACCTGGAGACCATTTTGCTAGTTGCAAAATAAGGTAAGTTCACCCACATGTCTCCTCTCCTTACTCTTCTTTGCTGTGCTAATATTTTCCACGTATAACCACTGGTTTAATTAACAGTAATTTATTGCCCTAAATTGCTCCTTCTTCCTTTCTCAAATTCATGGATTCCAAGCACACATGTGCATTGTGTCATCCTGTTTGTCAACACTCCAACAGCAGCTCATCACAGAAATACCACCATGAACTGTGGATTTCCAAGACTGAAAGCAGCTTTAAAACTAGTTCATGAAGTATTTTGTTTGCCAGGCCTCAAACGAAGACCAGACGTAATATGTTACTTCTTTCCACTATACATATTTACTCAACAAATTTAGTGCGCATGACTAGAATCATTTTTCCTTTCATATTACAGCAGGAGTGGGCTTTTTAGTACCAACTAAATGAAGCTTGAAAAACAGGTATCTGAAAGCCAAGTATTACAAAGGTAAAACTCAAAGGCAGGCCTAACTTTATGGAGTGGTTATGGATACCGGTTTCCATTATTTGTAGTACAGATACATTAGAATCTGCCCTAAGTGCTGAGAATGTAATCTCTTTAATTTATTTTCACTGTCTCTGTGAACTTTTTTGTTAATATTTCCCTTTATGCTGTGCTTAAAATCAACAGAGCATCTGGACTCATATTCCACATATCAGTTAGGCTCCCTGCCCCCCACTGGCCTCCTATTTTCCTTCTCATGATCCTCCTGGGCTTAAATGCTATACCATGGCTTCCCCCAAACTCCATGCATCTGGCATCTTTCATGAATACATTGACCTGACTTCTTTCTAACTTCCTACAACACTAAACTCTCCAATTCAGGAGTTACTGGAAACTAGTTCTTGTTTTATGTTAGCTAGTCACAAGTCCTTAAAATCAGGGCCTCTTCTGTCTTCTCTTTCTTCATATATATCATTTCTATGTAGCATGGCACAGAGCACATTACTGCCATCCACGTACATGACTGCATAAATCTGTGGTCCTGTTACTACATATATAGCCTGAGACTTCTCAGTTATGGGCACATAACTAGAGGTTTTATAATCAAACATCCTGCTTTTCAATAACTGTGCACAATTGCTTCTAGACTTCTTATCCTTCATATTAATTGTAACCCTTTTTATGTCCTCCACTCTCTGGGATAAAATACAAAATGTTCAAATACCACATCCAAATATTTTATTATTTTTTTTTCAATTGCGTTGATGCTCACTGAAAAATGTTTCCAATTTCCCTGATGAATTTTTCCCTTTTCATATGGCTTCTACCAAGATGTTAGTCCTGTACAATGTAGCAAATTGCACAATTGGTCTGTTGTTAAGCAGCTTTCTAACTGTTCAATCATATCTCCTACCCATTTCAAAGTATGAACACAGGGTGTCTGTTTTGATTTCGAGGTCTTTAATCCATTTGGAATTGATTTTGGTGCAGGGTGATATATAAGGATCTAGTTTTAGTTTGTTGCATGTGTTGAGCCAGTTTTGCCAGCACCATTTGTTAAAGAGGCTATATTTCCTCCACACTATTGTTTTATCTCCCTTTATCTTTTTTTTTTTTTTTTTTTTTTTTTTTTTTTTTTGCCAGTCCTGGGCCATGAACTCAGGGCTTGAGCACTGTCCCTGGCTTCTTTTTGCTCAAGGCTAGCACTCTGTAGCCTTGAGCGGGAAGAAGCCAGGGACAGTGCTCAGGCCCTGAGTCCAAGGCCCAGGACTGGCCAAAAAAAAAAAAAAAAAAAAAAAAAAAAGGCTAGCACTCTGCCACTTGATCCACAGCGCCACTTCTGGCCGTTTTCTATATATGTGGTGTTGGGGAATCGAACCCAGGGTTCTATGTATACAAGGCAAGCACTCTTGCCACTAGGCCATATTCCCAGCCCCTTTAGCTCCTTTATCAAAGATTAAGTAGGCGTAGTTCTGTGGGTTCATTTCTGGGTCTTCAATTCTGTTCCATTGGTCTTCAGGCCTGTTCCGGTGCCAATACCAAGCTTTTTTTATTACTATAGCTTTATAATACAACTTGAAGTTGGGTATTGTAATTCCTCCAGCACTGTTCTTTCCGTTTAGGATTGTTTTTGCTATTCTAGGTCTTTTATTGTTCCATATGAATTTCTGGATTGCTTCCTCTATTTCATTAAAAAATGGTGTTGGGATATTAATGGGTATTGCATTGAATTTGTAGATCGCCTTTGGCAATATTGCCATTTTGATTATATTAATCCTCCCAATCCAGGAGCATGGGAGGTTTTTCCATTACCTTAGTTCTGACTTAATTTCGTTTTTCAAGCTTTTAAAGTTCTCATCAAAGAGGTCTTTCACAATGGATTAAAGACCTCGAAATCAAAACAGACACCCTGAAAACACTAAAGGAAGGAGTAGGAGAAACACTTGGGCTCCTTGGTGCAGAATGAAACTTCCTTAACAAAGACCCAGAAAGGCTACAAATCAAAGAAAGGTTGGACAAATGGGACTGCATCAAACTGCAGAGCTTCTGCACGACAAAGGACATAGCTCGCAAGATAAACAGAAAGCCTACAGACTGGGAAAAGATCTTTACCGGCAATTCAACGGTCAAAGGCCTCATATCTAAAATATATGCAGAACTAAAAAAATTACATTCCTCCAAAACAAAACTGCAAAGAACCAATAGCCCCCTCATCAAGTGGGATAAAGACTTAAAAAGAGATTTCTCTCATGAGGAAATGAGAATGGCCAAGAGACATAGGAAAAAGTGCTCTACATCACTGGCCATAAAAGAAATGCAAATCAAAACAACATTGCGATTCCATCTCACCCCAGTAAGAATGCCATATATCAAGAAAACTAACAATAACAATTGTTGGAGGGGATGTGGCCAAAAGGGAACCCTACTTCATTGTTGGTGGGAATGTAGACTGGTTCAGCCACTCTGGCAAGCAGTATGTAGATTCCTCAGAAGGCTAAATATAGAACTCCTCTATGACCCAGCAGCCCCACTTTTGGGTATCTATCCAAAAGACCACAAACAAAATCACAGTAATGCCACCAGCACAACAATGTTCATCGCAGCGCAATTTGTCATAGCTAGAATCTGGAACCAACCCAGATGCCCCTCAGTAGACGAATGGATCAGGAAAATGTGGTACATATACACAATGGAATTTTATGCCTCTATCAGAAAGAATGACATTGCCCCATTTGTAAGGAAATGGAAGGACTTGGAAAATATTATACTAAGTGAAGTGAGCCAGACCCAAAGAAACATGGACTCTATGGTCTCCCTTATTGGGAATAACTAGCACAGGTCTAGGCAAGTCATAGCAGAGGAACGCAAGAGCCCAATCCTATACCCTTATGATCACATAAGATGATGCTAAGTGAAATGAACTCCATGTTATGGAAATGATTGTTATATCACAGTTGTAACTACTTTCAATGTCCCATGTGTCTCTGTAGCTTCTATTATTGATGATGTTCTTGTATCACCTTCCTGTGGTTGTACCTACACTATCTCTGTAATCTTATCTGAGTATATTGGAAACCGTGTATACTGGTATTGGAACTAGGAAATTGAAAGGGAATACCAAAATTGAGAGACACAGGGTAAAAAAAGACAAACAACTACAATAGCAATACTTGCAAAACTGTTTGGTGTAAGTGAACTGAAATCCCATGGGGCGAAAGGGAAAGTGGGAGGAGGGTGGGGGGTATGAGGGACAAGATAACAAACAGTACCAGAAATGTATCCAATGCCTAACGTATGAAACTGTATCCTCTCGGTACATAAGTTCGATAATAAAAATTTGAAAAAAATAAAATAAAATAATGCAAAAAAAAAACAACCCACCAAACAAACAAAGTATGAACACATCCTAGGAGATGCAGAACTTTTACTGGCTTTTTTTTCTCTGCTATACTGTTTTACCCCTCCAGGAATTTCCACAAACTGCACATTCCTGAAATGCCATTTGGCCTCTTTTTTTTTTTTTTTTCTGATCCTTGAGACAGTTCTTGATAAAGGTAAATAGTAGTGTGATTCTTAACTCAGTATCTTCAGTACCTTGGCATACTTTACATCTTGCCCTTATCAGTTTCCTTATAGTAACTTATATATATCCTATCTACATGAATTCTACACTATCAGCATTCTGTAATAAGTTACTTCTAATATAAAACAAAACAAGTGGAACAAACATTTTCTCTATAGATTGAAAACATGAAGAATAGTTTAGCTCACACAGAAGATCCAGAAAATCTGATATCCACAAGAATCCTATAAAACATATCGAAATGGACAGGAAATGGAACTACTTTATTTGGCTGATGTGAGGAATGTGAGAAAAATTGGAGAACAAATGAGAGTTTGAAAATGATGAAGATTAAGGGGCTTGCTGCTAACTGAAAACAGACAGACAAGAATCTTGGCTCTGAAGAGCAGGAAGCTCTCAGAATAGTTTAGATAATGCCAGTGAGGACTGGATGGTGGCTGGCTTCCTTGAAAAAAATATTTGCTTATTTGGGGGATTTAAGACTCAGTATAGTCAGATTCTAAATGTACTTGTTCAGAGAAAAAAATTGTTATTTGTGAAACAATGCAATATTTTAAGGGATCTGCCTAGCAAGTAAACATGATGGTGATTACTGACAGGGAAATATGTTGTGTTAAGACATATGTTTACACACACTGACTGTATGCCCACAATGTGCCATGTAAAAGAAAAAAAATGAGTTTAGAAGGATGCCTCCAATTAATAGACTCTCATCAAACAAGTGGAATAAGCATGCATAAAAAACTGGTTTTTCTGCTAAGAAATATATGACTATGTTACAATGGCACAAAAATATAGTTGCAGAAGCAATGGGCCCAGCAGCAGGCATTGGACAAGGAAGGCATGTGCTGTGCGTAGTGTGTTATAGAAGGATTTTTAAAGCTTAAGGGTGAATTTTAAAAAGGTAGTGGTTCATGAGGCCCTTAGATTTTAACACAATTTATATTCCAATGACTATGTTTTCACTGTTTAAATATTTTCAATTCTTCAATATACCGCCCTTTTATCAGTTTGAATTAAGAGAGTCTTTAAGAAAAGCAATATAAATAAAAGGAAGATAACTTCAATCATATAACTTATTTAGGTACAATAAACACATGATGAAAATTTCCACTTGGAGGAAAAACTTTTACTCTTGTCCGTTCAGAATGTAAATATAAAAATATTTTCCTTTGTTTGTTTGGTTAGCATTTATTTTTATTTGGGGATAACAGAAGCTATCAGTCTCATAAAAAAATATTAATGGTGAATGTGAGAGAATAACTTCTCTGACCAGTGGAAAACTTAGCTTTGCACAGAAAGTCTGATGCCTTATTAGCAAACTAATAGGCCTTGGGGAAAAATCTCCATTAAGAGTCTCCTGTGTTTGGCGACCAAAGGAAGCCACCTTTGTCATGAGATTCCACCCCCCTCCCCCCCCTACAAAGCCTCCCTGGGGAGACTTGCTTGACCAGCTGCCTTTAGAGAAAGCTTTTCCCTGTAGTCTCTTCACAGTAAATAGAGAAGTCATGGCCAAAGAGGAAATAGTAGTTAGGTGATAATTATAGATCTGCCTTGACTAGGGTTAATCCCTTGTTTTGATATCAACAATCTTTGTAGTAACTGCCCTTTGTAATAGGAAAACTTTTCTATTAGTTTTCTCCCTTGCAGTAGCAACATCCTCAACTTTTGTATTGAAATGGATATCATGCTGTATTAATTTTTACCCTTGAAGTTGTGAATTGATTTCTAACCCTATATAAACTCTGGCCCTCCTGAAATAAAATGTGCATTGGTCCACTGGCCTCTGCATCCCCCGTGTCCTGACTACTGTTGCAGTTACCCGTGTCCAACAGGTGAATTAGAAATTTACAGAGCACCTGTTCAACAAAAACAAATAAATACTTTGGGCCTTATCTATTACATTTGTTCATTTATCTAGAATCTATAGCCACAGGGGGGAAAAAAAGTGTTTTTATTATACTTGAAGACTACCTATGGTGGCCAAAAGCAAAGGTTAATATGTGTGGGAATCTACCTAATAAAGGGGAAAATGTTGATAATTACTGAAGAGGCATCCAAACAGTAGCAACAAATTTACAAAAATAAGTTGCTACCCATAGCATTTATGCCTTTGGTTTTGCCGTATTAGATCTTTTGTAGGTTTAACAGCTCATAAACAGAAGCCAACTTTTGGAATGATCATTTAATTCTTGAAAAGTAACCATAAACTAAAGGGGGGTAAAAACCTACTGAGTTATTAATCGTGGCAGCAGACAGCAATTCTAGGCTCCAAAGCTTAATGGGCCTGAGCTGAATGGAACATAAGAAGATGACTATCCTCACAAAATACAGTCTGTGTCCTCCAATGGATAAGAAATGTTCTTTCCCCATTCACATCAAACACAAGAGAACATAAAGTACCAGTTAAACTGAGTAATGTTGCATAACTAAATTACAGGGGTTTTCTTCAATCCTCCAACAGAGTATAAAACTCAAGCTGAAAGTATTGTTTTAATCAAAGGGCTGACTGAGCAATTCCTCATTGTTCTGCAATATCTAAGTTAATTTTCTTCAGAATTCTCACTCCTGTAAGAGCAAATTAATGGAAACTATGCATAAGTATAAAAATTGTATAAGTAAAAAGAGTATAGAATAGGATTTTTTGAGGTAAATTTTCAATTTTATGAAATAGATTGGGAAGAAATGTAGCCAGGAACTAATATTCAATTTAGTTCTAAGGAGTTGTTTTTAATGTTTATAAATGCAGATACTTAGCTCTGCGAGAGTAGAGGCATAATACTTATTTTGTGAATGGAGCTAAACAATTTGCATGATATATGATGTAGTTTTAGAAGGCTTTATTTGTTTTATGGTGCAATTTGTATTCTGTGTGTTACAAGAGTGATTGTACAGAAGGCCCAGGCACCTGGAAATTCCTGCACTTTCTGCACAAAAGTGTATCCATCATGACCTGGAAGTCTCACTTATACATACAATTGCTTGCCCTCAATAACACTTTGAATCTTTACACTCTCTGGGGCTTTGCACACTCCTTTAGACTCAGGTCTTTGTCATTAATGAGAGTCACATGAGTGGATTCTTGAATGACACTTTGGCAAATGGTGGACAAATTTTTAACAAGCTAACCCTTCTGGCTATGACATGAAAGGCAACTCTGTGTTTAAGATAGTATGGAAATTAAAAAAAAAGAAAGAGGTAATAGGCACTGTTGAAAAAATAACTGTTAGCTTTATAATGTCTTTCATGGGGTACAGGTGGAGGAGAGGACCTCGGTAGAATATGTTCACATTTAGAAAATTGATATTTATTTCTTCCTGGGAATAACATATAAAATTGGAGATATTTTTTAAAATTGGAGAGTTTTTTCCCTTAATAATTTCTATCCATGTGTTGAAAGGGAACAACACCAACACATAGAACGTTTTTGTTGTTTTTTTTTCCAATTTTTATTGTCAGACTGATATACAGAGCAGTTACAGTTACATATGTTAGGCATAGGATACATTTTTTTTTTTTTTTTTTTTTTTTGGCCAGTCCTGGGGCTTGGACTCAGTGCCTGAGCACTGTCCCTGGCTTCTTCTTGCTCAAGGCTAGCATTCTGCCACTTGAGCCACAGCGCCACTTCTGGTCATTTTCTGTATATGTGGTGCTGGGGAATCGAACCCAGGGCCTCATGTATACAAGGCAAGCACTCTTGCCACTAGGCCATATCCTCAGCCCCCTGGATACATTTCTTGTATTGTTTGTTACCTCCTCCCTCATTCCTGCCTTCCCCTCCCCGTTTCCTTTTCCCCCCATGAGTTGTTCAGTAGATTTACACTAAACAGTTTTGCAAGTATTGCTTTTGTAACTGTTTGTCTTTTTTACCCTGTGTCTCTGGATTTTGATATTCTCTTTCAGTTTCCTAGTTCTAATACCTGTATACACAGTTTCCAATGTACTCAGATAAGATACAGATATAGTGAAGGTACAACCACAGGAAGGAGATACAAGAGGATCATCAACAATAGAAGCTACGGTTTTGCATCGCGTGTTGAAAGTAATTACAACAGTGATCTAACAGTCATTTCCATAACATGGAGTTCATTCCACTTAGCATCATCTTTTGTGTTCATAATGGTATAGCTATTGGGCTCTTGTGATCCTCTGCTGTGACTAGCCTAAACCTGTGCTAATTATTCCCTATGAAGGAGACCATAGAGTCCATGTTTCTTTGGGTCTGGCTCACTTCACTTAGTATAATTTTTTCCAAGTCCTTCCATTTCCTTACAAATGGGGCAATGTCATTTATGCCTCTATCACATAGAACTCTTGTTTGATGCTATTATTTGGACAAATTCTCTAGGCAGGTGTATGTGTATCTCACCAAAGATACCCTAAAATGCTTATGATTTAATTTTTTCCACATTAGATGAACCTAAATCTTTTATCCTCAAGATTGTTGCATCCCAAATGGCTTCAACCCATTTTTTTCCCATTTCTCCAGGTTCTTGGACCCTACTCCAGTTCATATCCTCTTCCAGTTAGCTCTATGTACATTGTAGCAGATTTTTCACTCCTGTTTCATTCAGATCTTTCTCTGACCTCAGTTCATCCATTACTGGCTTTATGACTTTCACGTGTGTTACTTGGGTTAGTTAAGCATTCATTTCACACATCCATAGCAATATACATGGACCGATTTCTGAGGAATACATACAAAGATACAATGTGACCCCGTGCTGATAGCTCAGGGCTGTAATCCTAACTACTCAGGAGGCTGAGATCTGAGGATTGTGGTTCAAGGCCAGCTGGGACAGGAAAGTCCATGAGACTTTTATCACCAATTAACCACCAGAAAACCAGAAGTGGTTCTGTGGCACAAATGGCAGAGTGCTAGCCTTGAGCTGAAGGACTCATAGATAGCAACACACAGAGCCAGAGTTCAAGCCACATGACCAACAGAAAAGAAAATACATAATGTGTATAAAATAGTGGCCAAATAGTAGCTGTTCAACAAATGGTAGCTCTTATCATTATAATTGTGTTTTCTATATTTTTAATGTTCAGTACATTATATATTTTAAAATGTACTTTTCTGACACAACCACCTAAGATTCTTCAAAATAAACTATTTAACAAAATACTATTCTCAGCCTCAGCCAAGATAGACTACTTCTTGTCTTGTGCCCTCGTCCCACTGTCCCTGTACAACATGGACATCATTTTTTACCTGATTCCCACTAAGACACTCATCTTCTTGCCCTCTGAATGGTTTGATCCATATGTGCATCAACACATTACATTTAGAAGGAAACTGGAAGCATTGAAAACATTCTTTGTTTTTGTGAGTATGTATGAGTATATATACACACATATATGTACCCAGTCATATTCAATATATTCATTCATTTTCCTTAGCGTTGGAAAAGATAATAGACATTAACAGAAGGAAAAAAAACTAGCAGTGTAGAAATTACAGGTGATTTTAATTTTCTCCTTCGTGCTTGTCTGAAACTTTCCAAGAACATGTGTCACGATATGTTGAATATGACCTTTCCTATATCTTAGCGTTTTGGCTAACTCCTCACGTGGTAGACAACAAGTAGTAAGTATTACCACATTCTAATCACAGCTGCCAAAAAGCTAAGAACCCCTTTCTTGCTTTCACTAAATGGCATTTAAATCTGTCTTTCAGCTGTCATGCTCACCATTCCATTGAACCTATAAAATCAGAAGTTGTAATTGTGCTGAATTTGAAAATGGGCAATGAGATGTTCTAGAAGATTTTTCCTCTGCATCTCATACGTGGGAAAAACCAAGTCTCCATGTGTCCTGGACTAAGCAAAGCTTCATTCAAAATTGCCCCCTGTTTGTACTTACTCATTCTTATGATGCCAAAACATTTGTAATCTCCTTATACTCTTGAATTTACATTTTCGTGACATTTCCTTTACAGTTTTTGCCCTTTATACTATCACTTTTTTGTTTGTTTCCTTTTTTCCTTAGTTTTTGATAAACCTCATGGTAACTGTATCTCTCTGAAATATGCATAAGTTGGTTGTATTAAGAAATAATCGAATGAAATTTATGCAGTAATCACATATGCTCTAATAATAAAGTAGCTTTATCCATTCATATATTTATTCAATAAACTTAATTCAGTTAGTTATTGATGAAGCCTAGTGTTGAATCAAACAAGAAGCAAATATTGACATGCTTATTAGAAAGAAAAAAAAAACTGTGGTAACTACCATCAACAAATCAAGGTTAAATGTGATAGTTTATATTAGTTACTTGGATTATCATAATGAAGCACTATAGTATTGGCTGGCCTAAACAACTAGAAATATTAATTTTTTCATTATTGTGGAGAGTGGAATATCAGGATCAAGCTATAAGCAGGGATGTGATCTGGTGAAATATCTCTTCGTTTTTAGTGGGCTAGCTTTTTGGTGTGTATTCACATGGCTATTTCCATGGACAGCAGAGGAAGGAAAAAGGGAAGAGAGAGAATGTCTACTTAAAAAGACAGTAAACATCATATCTGAGCTTACCCTATGATTTCATGTAGTTTGTACTCTAAATTATAGTCCCGGGGGGTGGATTAGGGCCTCAATATATGATTATCAGGGTGCATGTATATGCAAGTAGCGAACAAACACTCGGCCCACATCACACTTTATTAGAGCTCTTCCATCCTAAGAATTAAAAAAGTAACCATCAAATAGTGAGGGAAAAGTTGCTCTAGTAATTCTTTGTGTTTACTTCCTCACTTCTGCTTGGAAGATTTTTCAGCTTTGACACAGGACCTCCTGACAGCGCCTCCCACTCAAGAAAAATCCAGGGAGAAAAGAAGGAAAAAGTGAGCAATCTGGCTAATGTTCTTGTCTTTCACAATTGAACTATCTCTATTGCCTACTGGAAACACCTTTCCTTATGATACTGGGAATTAGTCACAGAAGTATGCACATAATAGGACCACCGAAGTTCTAACACCAGCCATATGATTTATACTGATATGAACTGTGTTTGCCTACTACTTGGATCCCTATTTTTATAAAGCAAATAGATTTAGCTATCCTATTAAAAATTTTCCATTATTAATCTTAAAACATGCATACAAATTGTAAACATGATTTAAAGAGTCAAATTTGTACTTTGTACTCATTTCTTGAAATAATACTTGAGCATATTAGATCATTTAATAACTTTTAATAAACAAAGGCATACTGCATATACATAATCAGAAGGAAAAAAATGTAAAATTCCTATTTGACTACTAAGTGCCAGCCATTACTTTCCATGTTTAATCATAGTCATCCTGTAAAATACCGGAAACATCTCCATGGACTAGATACAGTCAGTATTTCTGTCATGTATATAAGGCACAGACAGACTAAATTGTCTGTATTTACACATTTGGTTGCAGAACTAGACTTTAACCCCTAAATATGTCTTAATTTCCTAGATGTTAAAATAGAGTTGAGCAAAATGGGATAGCTACCGATTAGTAAGGTAAAGAATTTGATTCAGGTAAAATTGTACTTGTGATAAAGTAATAACTTCTCTTTTGCCTTTTGTAGACACATTCTCTAATTTCTGAAATTACAACAGAAGAAAATTTCTGATAATTAATGGATCATTAATCTTAATATGCCATGCAATGTGTCTGTGGTCTATTTAAAAACATAAAGGAAGGATAAATGTCTAGCAGCAAAGCGGAAAGAAAATAATTTTTACATATTTTTACATATTATTAAAAACCAGCCTGTATTTTCCTCATATGAGTAGTGTTGCAAAGACCTGCAGTGTCTACAGTGTTAAGTGTGGGTTCAAGAGATTATGGGCACTGATGGGTCTCTGGTTCACTGTTATTTCCTTTCTCTTGCAACCTCGCATTGCTATACATCTGTTTTGTTGATTCAGAAGAGCACTTGAAATGCTTTACAGTTGATTTTGACAAGTGCTACAATTTGATAGGGGAAGATAATTCTTGCTGAGATGATTTTCAAAGTACAGAAATTATACTTTTGAGTAGATATTGCCTTTCTTTAAGATCAGAATTTTCATTTAATATACAGCACACTTAAGCTTCGTAATCACATTTTCTTTTCCTGAAAAAAAAAAAGTGATGGGTGTCTTTGAACTCATATATTAAAGCATTACAATTAAAATCTTATTCCAGCTTCTGATTGCTTTATTTGTTGCATATAAAGTATGTCTGCCAAATTTAAAGATATCAGATTCATAAAATGCTATATGAGTATGAAGTGGGATTATTAATTAAATGGGTCTCCTGATCATGTGATTGAGCTGATTGATGAGTTCCTGGGATGTACATTTTCTGCATGCCTCTAAATCCACTAAACTGAGAATTAATCAGTAGTGCTTTAAAGACTATGGACTTATTGATAGACTAATCACTCTTATAAAGTAAAATGTATGGGCATGATTTTAATTTATATTTTAAAGTATTTTTATCATGCAGACATTCACATTCATTTAATTATAAAAGGATATTTTAATATTTGATATTTGAGATAATTCCTGATGAATTATCATTGCTTTGCTTTGTTTCACTAATGCTATGCCAAAGGTTGGTAAAATTCAAATTATCATCATACTTTAAAGCTTATCTCATACCAGTTCTACCTTGGATTGAAAAAACCTGAATGATTCAGTGCTTTGGGATCTCAGCTCTGTTTGCAAGCTTCATCTCAACAGGATATCTGCAGTAATTACAGCTTTTAGTATTATTGTAACAGAAACTTAACTTGATCCATACCTGCACATTAAAGGATAGTTCTAGTCATTGGATACATATTTGTCTAAGTTAATATACTATATAAAAAGTAAATGGATATACCGAATCATAAGGGCATAAACATTACAGTCACATTGAGTACACTCTATTGTCTTGCTGCAGATACTGGTTATCTTCCATTCACTATGCCTGAAATGCATTTCAGAAGCTTTGTCCTACACTTTGTGCTCACTTTTATTTATTTATCCTTTTGTCAATCCTGGGGCTTGAACTCAGGGCTTGAGCACTGTCCCTGGCTTCTTTTTGCTCAAGGCTAGCACTCTGGCAACTTGAGCCACAGTGCCACTTCTGGCCTTTTCTATATATGTGGTGCTGAGGAATCAAACCTAGGGCTTCATGTATAGGAGGCAATCACTCTTGCCACTAGGCCATATTCCCAGACCTTGAGCTCACTTTTGCTAGTGTGGTTTGTCTTGGTTCCATGATCAGCAAGTCAAATCATACAAATAATATTAAAACAAGTGTCCTCAAAAATATGTGTTTGTGGTAGATGTGTACACATATACATAAAAATAAGATTCATATATATAATATGTTAAAATTTAACTTTCAGCATCTATTAAATATAAAAAATGATGGTTTTTAGTTTGTCATTTTCTTTTTCCCCCCTTTATTGTCAAAGTGAAGTATAGAGGGGTTATAGTTTCATATGTAAGGCAATGAGTACATTTCTTGTTCAACTTGTTACCTCCTCCCTCATTTCTTCCCCTTCCCCCTCCCCCTTTCCCTCTTCCTCCCATGAGTTGTTCAGTTGGTTTACACCAAATGGTTTTGTAAGTATTGCTTTTGGAATCATTTGTCTTTTTGTCCTCTGTCTTTCGATTCTGATATTCCCTTTAGTTTGACATTTTCATTCAGTTATATAATGTACTTGATCATATGACCCCCCCCCCACATTACACAGTATCATTTCTCCTCTTTCTCTCATTGAACCACTTCATCCTCCGAAATAATCCCTCTTCCAATTTCGTGTGTGTGTGTGTGTGTGTGTGTGTGTGTGTGTGTGTGTGTCTTGGAGCTTGAACTCAAGACCAGAATGCTGTCACTGACCTTTTAAAAAAAAATTGTATTGTCAAACTGATGTACAGAGAGGTTACAGTTTCATATGTTAGGCACTGGATACATTTCTTACACTGTTACCTCCTCCCTCATTCTCCCCTCCCTCCTTCCCCTTTCCCTTTCCCCCCATGAGCTGTTCAGTTGATTTACACCAAACAGTTTTGCAAGTATTACTTTTGTAGTTGTTTGTCTTTTTACCCTGTGTCTCTCCATTTTGCTATTCCCTTTCAGTTTCCTAGTTCTAATACCAGTATACACAGCTTCCAATGTACTCAGATAAGATACAGAGATAGTGCAGGTACAACCACAGGAGGGGATACAAGAGGGTCATCAATAATAGAAGCTACGGTTTCACATCACATGTTGAAAGTAATTACAACAGTGACTTGTGACTTGAGGCACAGTATTACTGCCATCATTTTGTTGTAATTGAAAATAAGGGTCTCCTGGCCTTTCCCACCAGGGCTGGCTTTGAACTGCAATCCTCAGATCTCAGACTCCTTAGTACCTAGCATTACAGGTGTGATCAACTAGCAACTGGCTTCTACTTCCCTGTCTTTTAAAAATCAACATGTTATATATGATTAAATAATTCTTGCTTTTGTTACTTCAAATAAAAGTAAAACTTAAAATTTGTACTTTTATCATACTTTTTCTCAGTTAGAGATCACTGAGATAGAGTCTACATAGCTGACTTAGTGAACTCAGCTTATTATTTCCCTAATGGACAGTCTGAGAAGGTAAACTAGGATAATAAATGCAAACTTTAACACAGAGCCTTTTGCATAGGAAATACTCAAAGTTTGGTAATTGGGATTATTGATGCTTAAAAAATTCAAAAGAAAAGGAAAGCAATAATGCTGCTTTTTAATTTCTACCTCATGCTTGTTTTATTGTAATAATAAATTATATCCTAGTATTTCACTGTTAAATTTTTTTCACCCACTCTAGTTTTTATATAACAATGCCATTTGTTATACAATACTGCTTTCATTTGGTAACTCTTCTATTAAAAATAAGCTAGAATTCATAAATAAAGGGAAAGACTTCAAGGTGTTCTACTACCTGCAGTAAGAGTAGACCAATTGAACTCTATATTATTTGTGGCTATATAGAAATATTCATTTGTGAATAGCCATAGTATGGTCTTATCTTTGGTTAAGAGAGCTTATTTAATTTCATGTGAGTTTCCACAATAGTTGATCTTCTCAAGGTCATAATTACTTCTTCCACAATAGGAATATAAATATAAAGGTTATATAAAAGTGACTGAGCATGTACTGATCAAAGACTATATATTCTAAATTTAACATTTGGCTTAGTTGCTTTTAATTTATTTTATTCTGATGAGCATTTTGATTAAAAGAGGAACAGATATAGTAGAAAGATAGTTGACTCCTTCCACACTTCTCTCAGAAATACCTCTAACAGAATTTCTTATCCAAGTCAGAGAGAAGATAAGAAAATAGCGTTAAAAAACTAAAAGAAAATGAGGGAATAAGTGACATTGTTCAAAAAGAAATGTTCTCATTACTGACCTATGTAACTGTAACCCCTCTGTATTGTGCCTTTAAAATAATAGTAAATTAAGAAAAAGAAACAAGAAAGAAATGTTAGGTAAAATCAGATCATTCTCCCTAATAAAATATTCTTCCTTTCTCGTGTCTTTCTTTGTTTTCTTTTTCCTTCTTTTCTTTGTCTGTCTTTTCCACCCTCCCACCATTCCTTCCTTCCTTTCTTTTTTCCTTCCTTCCCTCCTCCCTTCCTTCTTTCCTTCTCTCTTTACTATGTCCATCCCTTCCTTCTGTTTCTCTTTTTCCATGCTTTCCTGAGATATAAGACATCATAAATTCACCTTAATTATACAGTTCCATAAGTTTTATTTATCTTATAAAGTTGTACAAACAAAACTACAAAGTAGTTTTAGGCCATTTTCATGACTTAAAATAAATCTTCTCCCATATGATCAATTGCAATCATTTCCCACACCCATCCTATTCCTAGTTAATCTGTAATCTGCTTTCTCTGATGGTTTTTAAGCAGTTGTGATTGGTGATTATCTAGCTTTTCTTTGTTGTGGGAGGTGGCAGTGATATTCCTTCCAGTTTCATATATCCTAGGAAGAAGTAAAATTCCAAAAATATGCTTTTAGTTGGGAACACGCATCGGATGCCCTTCTCCCTAAAAGATATACAAGTCTGATTGGCCTAATTTTAAAACTTTGAGTCCTGAGGCCAGAGTGTTGGCAGCTATGTATCTTGAAATAGTAAAACAATATTTGAAAATAAAGCTGAGACCAATAGGGAAACAGAATAGAGATGTTCAGTACTCACTACCTTCTACATACATTAGAAAAAGTAAAGTAACAAGAAATCACATGCATCTTGATGTAAGTGACTGGAGAAAACTGCTGGAACTCAACGAGGGACAGAGGGACTCTGAAAGTTATGGAGACCTTGGGAGGCAGTATAGAAAAAGGGAAAAAGCACTTTATAATCTTGCTCCATTGCAAGTGTTCCACTCAACTACCCGAAAAGGGGTGTGTAGGAGACCTTCTGCATACTTTACTCCTGGTGCTGACAATGCCAGCCATAGAAATTTTATATAGGCTTACAACCCAAGTAGATGTAGTCATTAGGGAGTATGAATGTAGTTTTACTCAAAAAACAAAACACATTGTGTCACCATACAAAACTCTAGACTCCACACTTCTGAACCTTACAGCTATCTTAAGATAAGGGTCCATGTTGGAATTAATCCTGCCTAAGGGTCATAAGTGTTGGGGTCCTCGGCCCCCAGTGCTTCTCTTGGCCAGCGGGAGAAGTGGAGAGTGTAACCTGTGGAACGAGCCAAGATGAGTCAGAGTCGCGAAACCGCCCGCCCCCAGCCCCCCTTACGTTTAAGACAGGACACTCAGACGATTTGGGGGAAATGTCACTCAGTTATCCAATTTTATTAAGAAGGGACCGCATTTATAAAGGCTGAATGGAGCCAGGAAGAGGAGGGATGTAGCGTACCTAGCTAGGCGCTGTGATTGGCTGCCTGGGCTGTCCGCCATGTTCCGGACCGGAAGGCAGGTGGGGCTAACAGGGATGGGAAGGAAGGCGGGCTAGCTGGAACCGCCTCTTAAAGCTGCAAGGCATCTGGGGCGGGCATGCCCCACAATAAGTACCTATATATGCAAATCCCTGCTTGTCTATATACCATACCAGCCTAGGAAGTTGTAGCCTTAAAAACTCAAGTGGATTCAGCAGATAGCAATAATGACAATGTCTAGGATTCAGTGCTCTACCCACACTTATTCAGTATAATTCACAATAGGTGTCAGTTGATTTAACTTGGGAAAGTTAGTTGCCCCTAAGACCTGAGAGACAAAATCTGCTCTGGGCACCCAGGGTTAACCTTAATTCTCTGTGCCTCCTTTAACTACCACACATGGTCCTCTTTCAGTATTGGAAATGGGGGCAGGAACTAAACAACCTTTAAGACTCTTTTCACATACTCAGCTGCCCAGGAGCCTGAACAAATCTTGGAATGAGGGCATAGGCTGCAAGCCCCTCGCAGCCAGAAAAGCTGCCACCTTGAAGACCTCTACCAACAGTGGAGCTCACTCCAACAGAGCCTGAGAAATTCTCCAATGTACCACCAGTCTTACTTCCAAAGTGCACATCTAGTTTTTTAGAAAGGAACAATAAAGTAATGATATCTTTTTATTGGGAGGGGTAATTAGACATACATGCTTTAAAGGAATATAATCACTGTATAACAACATATCCCAAAGATAAATATACTGATGAAATTCCTGATAAGGAATTCAAAAGGAGAGTCTGAGAAAATACAATGAGATCCAAGGAAATACAGACACATAATCCAACAGAATTAGGAAAACAAATTATTGCTCTGAGTGAGAAATTCAGCAGAAATACAAATTATGGAAAAGGACAAAAAGAAAATCCTGAAAATGAGTAGTGCAACACATCAAATGGAAGAGCAGTGTTGAAAGCCTCCACAGGGCTGGGGATATAGCCTAGTGGCAAGAGTGCCTGCCTCGGATACACGAGGCCCTAGGTTCGATTCCCCAGCACCACATATACAGAAAACGGCCAGAAGCGGCGCTGTGGCTCAAGTGGCAGAGTGCTAGCCTTGAGCGGGAAGAAGCCAGGGACAGTGCTCAGGCCCTGAGTACAAAGCCCAGGACTGGCCAAAAAAAAAAAAAAAAAAAAAAAAGAAAGCCTCCACAATATACTAGATCAAGCAGAAGAAAAGATCATGAACACAAAACCAAGTCTTTTCAAATATCTTGGTCAAACACTGAAGGCAAAACAATAGCAAAAACAAAAAGAATCATAGCACAGGGTACCAAATAAAAAAGAGTGACAACAAAGGACACACCAAGAGAAAAAAAATCCAAAGAAAAAGAAATACCTTCACACAGTATATTACTAAACAAAAACAAACAAACAAAACAAAAACTTTCTTGTTTCCATATCTTGGAGTCATTTCGATTATCATCATTTTATATAGTTATATTTACAAAACTGTGGAGCTATTGTTATCCTCTGCTAAGACTATCCTAGACATATCCTAATTGTTTCAAATGACAGAAACTGTGGAGCCTATGTTTTGGGGGGGGGGGTCTGATTTGGGGAAAGAAAAGGAAATTACAAAACGGGGAGGCAAAGGACAAGAGGTGAATCAATGCAACAGGGATACTCACAAGACACTAAGTTGGAAATGAACTTTACAACTTGGGGGTGGTTGGAGTAAGAGAGGAGGGAAAGTGGGAGAAAAATGAGGGAGGCGGTAACAATGTTCAACAAGAAATGTACTCATATTACTTATGTAACTGTAACCCCTCTGTACATCAACTTTACAAGAAAATAAAATTAAATGAAGAGAATAATGATAGTTTCCGAGGCTTGTGGATAGCCATTAAAGAGCACTCAGATTCTGGGGATTACAGAGGATAAAGACAAATAAAAGCATAAGAAACAATTGAATTAAATACTACTGAAATTAATCTAAACTAGCAAAAGAAAAGAGTATCTATGCAAAAAGTACTTCAAAATTTGACACAAATAAGTCTTTACCTCAGCATATTATGGCCCAATAACCAAATATATAAAACAGACAGAATCCTAAAATCAGTGGAAAGCATCAAATCAATAAGGAATCAAATAAGGAATCAATCATTAAATGGACAGATTTATTAGGAGAAACCCTTAGGCCAGAAGGAAATGGGAAAATATTCCAAAGTTCCAAAACAAACAAACAAACAAAAAACCTACCAACCAAAAATAATTTGCCTAGTTAAAACTACCACTTAGTGAAGGAGAAATACTTTACAAGATAATCAAAAACTGGGAGAATTCATTACTATCAGATCAGCTTCATAAAAGACACTTCAGGAGATTTCTCAATCTAGATGCAAATTGAAGACATCATGAAAACAAAACTCACTAGAATAGACACATGACAAAGAGAAAATGATCACAGTATTAAAAAAACATGAAACTATAATGATGAAATAAATGAGAGGCAGAAAGCAAGGAGGATGTTCAGAACAACTATAAGAAAATTAACAAAATGTCTGCAGTACGTTTTTACATATTAATATTAGTCTTGAATGTAAAAGTTAATAAATTCCACAGTTAGTCAACATAGACCAGCTACAAGGAATTTTTCAGAAAGACCCAATGATCAACTGTTTCCAAAAAACTCACAATATAGTCTTACAGAAAATGACAAAATGGATACAGATATTCATGCAAACATAAATCAAACTTAAACAAGATTAGCTACACTATATCAAAGTAGACTTAATGGTAAAAAAAAAAATAACACCCCAAACAATAAGTACAGGTAAAAGTTACACAGTAATCTACGGACAATTCAACAAAAATACATAGCAATTATTATGTAATAATCAAATATTCCTATAAGTTTAATGCAGAGCAAGTTATATTCTGATTTGATTATTGCACATTGTATCTTCTGTTCTTTCCTCCATTATGTATCATAAGTTCCATTAATTTAGGAACTTTGACCATATTGTTCATATGTTATCTCCAGAGGCTAAAAGAGCTCCTGGTCCATAGTCACACAGTAAATACTTGCTGGATGAATGTGTGCTGCTTCATAACACTCATCTTTCCAACTTGCCACATATCATCCCTTCTGGGTTCTGAATTTTCTCAATGTCCATTGGACACTTTGGAATTCTGGCTCACATTAACCATCATCTCTCCTTTGAAGCAGAAATCTCCCTCTTTAACACTTTATTCTCTATTTCCCATATACTCCTCATCATAACTGTCTCGCATTGTGAGTAACCCTATAAATACCCTCCCAGGGGTTGTGTCTTTTTCAACTTCATATTTTCAGCACTGGAGGATAGTAATTGTTTGTTGAATTTAGTGGGTGAACTGAACTCATTATCTTTTCTCTCAAATCAGCTTTCACTGGAACCATGATATCCTTCAATCAAACTAATAAGAAACTTGAAATCCTTCTCTATTCTCAGCCCAAATCCTGTTTTGTAGCTGTCTTGTTGATAACTTTCTTATGTCAAGCTTTCCTAGATATGTCAACTTGGGTGCACACATTTTTGTAAGTTGTGTTTTAAAAAATTATAACTGAACTTTAGTCATATCACACTTGACAGTAAAGGCTTTCTTCAGGAAAAGATCTATAGGTTATTGGAGCTTGTCAACACCTGACTGTTGCTATGTTTGCTGATTAACTGACATTTATATCACCCATTCTTACCCTATGCTTTTCAGTGCTTATTTTACCCTATATCCTCTTAGCTCTCTTTCAGTAAATGTCTATGTAACAGCCATGAAATAGTTTAAAGGGAGATAAACCTGTACTATGAATCACTATATTATTCATGTCAATCAGTTCAGGCCAGTTAAGGGTGGAAGGGTGTGCATCTCATTAAAGATAAAAGGCCTGTGAATTATCTGGGGGCCAGTGATTGGCTCACTCTTGGCTATTCAGGAGGCTGAGATTTGAGAATTGTAGTTCAAAGCCACCCAGGGCAGGAAAGACTGTGAAACTCAACTCCAGTTAACTACCTGAAAACTGGAAGTGGCACTTTGGCTCAAAGTGGTAGAGCACATAGTCTTGAGTGAAAGGGCTCAGGGACAGTGTGGAAGCCACAACTAACAACAACCACAACAAAAAGGCTTATGACTTAAATTTTCCCTTCTCCCTTCGATTCACTACATATAGGAATGCAGAGAAGTGGATATTAACATTATAATTAAGATGCCAAAGAAGTGTCTCACTAGATTGGGTCAATGAATGAATCCCGAGAATAAAGCCACTCTTCCAGGCCTGGATGATTTTACATGCTAGAGAAAGAAACTTCAGTCTTGACTGATCCAATGAATTACCATGTTGTCAGAGCAAGTTGACCTATATACTAATACATATGAAACCATCTGGCTCTTTTATGACATATGATAGGCACTAAAATTGCTCACATGGCTTACAGGGCGTGTGGTAGAGTTTCTACCTAGATCTCAGGCCTTCCCTAATCTTCAATCCTTTTCTTGTGCATCTTGTTCTTGCCTTAGCTTTTCTTCAGTGCCCTGCACATCTTAGTCTTCACATACTTTTGTCTCTTCAGAAAGTCCTTTCTTCCACCCAATAGGTATCTCCTATGTGTCGATATCTATCATTTCTAACCTACTTCTAGAGTTATGCTCCAAATCTAGGTCAGATTCTTTTATATATTTTTTCTTTTTTCCAAATTTTTGTCAGTATCACTTGTACCAGGGGCTTCATTTTGACATGGTTATGTATGCCTAGTATACCTTCATCAGATTTACCTCCTCCATTAATATCCTTCCTTCCAAATTAATCTCAATAAATTTCCTTATTCTATTTTCACACATACCTCTCTGAATACCACCTTCAGAGAAGATCTGTTTTTCATTCTTGCCATTCAGTTTGTTAAAATGTAGGTTAATGTTCAGAAATGTTTCATCATTTGCACATGAATATACGATACTTAAATATGATTGATTGCCCTCACACTTGCTTTCCTCTTTGTACATCTTTGTATACTCTTTACTACTGATCTTGAGCTCTTATTTCTGTAATTGCATACTTGAATATATGAGCATCAAATAATATTCCTTTATTACCCTCATTAAAAAAGCTCATGATTGCTTTAGCTAATCACTGTAATGCAAGGAAGAGTGCAATCCTAACTTCTAGTAGATTTTATTAAAAAAATAAATGAATGAAATGGATTAATGATACCTTGTACAAATGCACTTTACAGGTTGTCTCCATTCTACTACATGCCTCTGTTTCCCTGTTTTCTATTCTAAGGCTGATCTTCTGTATTTTCTTTTTATCATAATAAAGAATGTTAAAAGTAAAATCAAGAATTGGGTTTTGACATAGTATTAATGGTAATAAGTCAAGTAGGCCAAATTACTTTTTCAAACTGAATAGGTAGAATTAAAGCTTTAAAACAAACACAACAGGGGCTGGGGATATAGCCTAGTGGCAAGAGTTCCTGCCTCGGTATACCCGAGGCCCTAGGTTCGATTCCCCAGCACCACATATACAGAAAACGGCCAGAGGCGGCGCTGTGGCTCAAGTGGCAGAGTGCTGGCCTTGAGCGGGAAGAAGCCAGGGACAGTGCTTAGGCCGTGAGTCCAAGGCCCAGGACTGGCCAAAAAAAAAAAAAAAAAAAAAAAAAACAACAAAATCACTAAAAAAATTACTCAGTTATAATAGATCTATTACAGAAAAATTTAATAGAAATTTATCAGAAATTAACCTCACATGTGCATAGGGGAAATGTGTTATGACATCACCACATCAAAACACTAACTCAATTATTCATATACATAAATAATATTTGCAACTATATGTATATATTTTTGTAAACAATATATTTTAAAAATAAGGGAAATCCCAAAATGCATTGACTTCTAAAAGCATTGCGTTTAGGCATTTCTAAAGTCCATTATGTCTTCTAAAAGCTGAGATATCATGTTATATAATACATATATATGCATATTTTTAGAAGTTTATTTTGTACTATTCTTACATAAGTAGTTAAGGAAAGAAAGTGAAATAATATACGAATAACTAAGAATGCCTATCTATAAATACTAGCACACAACTAATTCTACAATACACTTATTTTCTCATGCATCAGTGTTCTTTTGTGAATATAATTTCAAAACATAAGATTGAGTATATTATATTTTATTAACTGACAAATCAACTGTCTCTTTAGGGTATTGAAAAATGCAGAGGCATGTAATTTGTAAGCACACTTTCCATTCAGTATTCCCTCTGTTGTTAGAAATATATGACCGACATTTCTTTAGTTAAATATAAAGTGTTTTATTTGTTTCTATTCCAATGAGAATTGAAATAAAATTGGTTTAACAGGTAATTGACATTTAAAGTATAAATCAGGGGAAATTTTCTAAGATCTCATTTGTATCTCAGGAAAGATATCTTCTGGGACTCTAATAGGCTGGTAAATGTTTGAGTTTAGGCTCAGAGAAATTTGCCTGTGGCTTGTGTGAGAAAAAGAAGATATAAAAAGACTTTCATAAAGTTATGGAGGATAGCCAAGTGTGATGTTACATGCTTGTAATACCAGCACTTGGGAGACTTAGGCAGGATAATCATTAGTTCAAGACTATATAAACTTTCTGTCTTCTCTCTCTTTTGCTATCTCTCTTTCTCTCCTTCACACACACATACACAATTAATTAAAATAAAAATAAATAAAACTGGTGGAGTCATTTACCTTAACATTCAGCTTCACCACAGGATGGAACACAGTCAGTCAAATTTTAAGGGATTAAGGACCACTAGATATTTACATGGCACTCTAAATCTGTTGGCTCTCATTAACAAAGATGATTCTTATATCTTCTATGAATGCACAGCCCTCTAGTATCAAGTAAATGAAACTTCTAGGAAGTGAAGAATGAAACTTACAGAGCCTCTAATATACTGTTGGCATGGGTGTGTGTGTGTGTGTGTGTGTGTGTGTGTGTGTGTGTGTGTGCAGTTACTAGTTATGCTTAACTTTTCTAAAAGCTTCGTGAAGTTGGTCTAGGGTGAATCTATTGGTTTTGATCCATATAAGTACAAACTCAAACTTGCTGCTTTCCAAGCAGAATGAATAATGCAATAATCTACAGAAACTCTTATGACCTAAGAATAAAGTTATTTTTGGCATCATTATTTGTAATGTCAGAAGAAAAATGAAAATTGCCAAATGACCAATAATAGAGGAAAAGTAGGTAAATTATAGTATTTACATTGTTTGGATATAACACAATAGTAAAAATGAATGAAATATCATTAAATAAATCCACATTATTGAATCTCAAGCAGCTAATATTGAATGAAAGAAGAAAAGTTCAAAGGAATACAAACTGTGTGTATCCATCTATAATGATAATATCATGCAAATTTAAATGAATTTTTGTTTGAGAATTCAGCTACCAGATGTCTTGGCTCAATTCAAAGGGAACAGAGACTGAGAATAACATGTGCAGATAGTTTATTGAACAATGATCTCAGAACAAAACCAGTAAGAATGAGGGAAGCAGAAGTTGAGAAGAGATTGTAAATATGAAAGAAAGTGATGACTAGGATGGCATTCACATTACCCTCAACTTGAATAAACTTCAGGTTTCTATCTGAATGAAACAAGTCTCTTTTCTTTTCTTAAAGGGTTTAATTTAGAAAAGTTACAGTGTTAGGGCTGGGGATATAGCCTAGTGGCAAGAGTGCTTGCCTCGTATACATGAGGCCCTGGGTTCAATTCCCCACCACCACATATACAGAAAACGGCCAGAAAGGGCGCTGTGGCTCAAGTGGCAGAGTGCTAGCCTTGAGCAAAAAGAAGCCAGGGACAGTGCTCAGGCCCTGAGTCCAAGGCCCAGGACTGGCCAAAAAAAAAAAAAAAAAAAAGTTACAGTGATAGAGGTTGGGGGTCATAGCTCAGGTGGTAAAGCATAAGCCTATGAGCAAAAGCATCAGACCCTGAGTTCAAGTCTCAGTCCTGGAAAAGAGAAAAATGTTACAATTGGAAATGGTTTCCCAGTGTCTTGGGAATATAAATCATCTCAACTCTTGCCAATTTTACAACATAGGTATTTGTTTTTGAAGGACCTTGGAACTATAGTTATTAAGAAAGAACGTTCCTGTCTCCCAGTCTATGTGGAAGTAGAGCCATCTAAATTCCGTAAGCCTTGGTTATCAAACACCAAGCTAAACACATCAACAGCCTGTCTCCTGAATGTCTCCCTTCACTAGTATTTTACTTCCTTAGTGCTTTAAAAACTTTTTTTTACAGTAGTATTCAATCTTTCTTCCCAATTGCAGTAGTCTTGAGCAAAGTTTTTTTCTTTGTTATTTTAAATAATTGTCCGGAGATTTTTTTTTTAAATGAATGAAAAAACAACAACAGTTAAAACAGGAAGAGCTATTAAGAGTTTACTGCTGCTATTCAGGAAGGAGCTGGAGATAGCAAAGACCAAAATAATGAGTATCTAAATATATTTTAAACCCTGCCTTACAAGATAGACTGATCGAAGGAACACAAGAGTAGAAGAGAAAGAAAGCAAGTATGTGCCTGGAAGAAAGGAGTGTCAGGATATACTTGAATTCTGCATTTCTGAATTCATCTTGAGTTCTCTCACCATTAAAGAAAATGCTTAAATCTTCTTGTCATTGAAATCAGCAATTTATGTTTAAATTTCTTTCTATCATGTAACTCATTATCTATTTCTATCTCTCTCCTTCACACCCTCTGTCTTTCTCTGCCTCTCTCTCTTTCTGTCTGTCTCTCTCTCACTGAGTTGTAAACTCAGGCTTCACATATAGCCCTATATAGTTTATAGCTATGGGGATTTCCTAAGCAATACTCTTGGTTAATAAAAGATGAATTAAAACCTGAAGGAAGCATTCATCTAATGTCCAAGGCAATCAGTACAAGTTCAAATTTTTAACCCAAATCTCTCTACTCAGGTTGG
>NC_063162.1:126151768-126184268 GCF_023159225.1 Perognathus longimembris pacificus
CCAGACTAAAATGGGAAATAGTGAAAACTATCTCCAATCATACACTATTAGATATTTTCACCCCAAAAAAAACTTTTAGCAAATTATAATGCTATTGAAAATAATGATACACATTAATTAAATTATAATGACATCATAACTTAGATGTGTTGATTACTTTGTGACTTATTGATTACATTATAACTTACATGTATCAATTGTCTTTATAACTTACATGCATTGATTACTTTTCTGAAGACTACTTTCTCAGACAAAAGAAGAATTTTGTCTATGTTCTATCACCAATTCCATGGATGTCATGGAGAAAAGTAAGACTGAGAACTTTTTATTAAATGTCTATTTTGGAAAAGTGCATTGATTTTGCCCTGTACATCTTCAACACTGACAAAATCTACCCCTACATCTAGGAAAAGGAGAGTATGGTAGAGCACAGATTTTCTGGGTAGTTATCTTTTAGAGTGGAACATATATAAGTTAAAAAACCAGAGTGTTATTAACTCTTACTTTATGTTCTGTCTGTTTTCTGTCATGATTGTTCAAGAACTTGTATTTACTTTTAGTTTTGATGAAACCTGATTATTTGCAAAGTTGTTTTGAGAAGTATATGGAATTATGTTGAGGACCCCAACTAAAATGAAAGTTTACAATTTCAAGGTAAGTTCCATTCTGATGAATTGAAGTATAGGTCTACCTATATAAGGCTAAGAGTTAATTGTGTTGCCTTACTTGGATATTTTCCCACTTAGTAAAATTCAAATAAGAAAATGTGTTTTCATAAGTTGTATCCAAATGGGACCAATGTGCACCTAGAATATGATTAGAAAGAAACTTTTGTGATGATGCATAGATGCAGAAAGAAATTAATACTGCATGCCCATGTGTTTTATTGGGTGAAACTCTGTAAGGTGAGTTTCATAAAACAAATTTCCAGGCTGTTTGTTCAGCTGCTTTGCCCATCACATTTTACATTTCTCATTGCACCAGTATGCTTGCTACTTTTAACTTTTGGTTTGAATCCTGAAACAATACACCAGACTTTCCATCTTTCTACACATTCCTAAAGCTACATGAGGAAAATGTAGGGTAAACTTAGTTTCTTCAATTACCATTCATTTACATGACTAGTCCATCCTTTTAAATTAAATTCATTAATAACTTATCTGAGTATAATTTATGTGTCTAGAACCATATAAACCTAAGATGTAGAAACAACTGTCAACCTATATTTAGGAAAGGTATATAGGAAAATAAGGAATGGAATGCTTAGTATCCATTCATAAAGGCTCATATTTAATACTTTACTGGGAAAAATTTTATTTTTCTCAAAAGAAATATTCTTCTTTTCATGGAAGCTCAATATTTCTTGTCAAAATGTTCATTTGTATGATCTTGAAATGTCCCTTAAAGAAAAGGATTGTGATTTATCTTCTCTTTCCCCATAGCACCTCACACAGAGATTTACTCAATAAGTAGATACTTATTTAATACTCTTCAGTGAGTTAATAAAAGTCAAAATGTTTTTTATGGAAATGTCTGTTTAGTAGTACATACTATGTATTCAATTCTGTTTGCTCCTATGTCACAAAAAGTATTGTTTTCAAGAGATAGAGTGACAGACTAAATGAATCCTTTAAATTCCCACCATCAAATCCATTTACTTAGTAAGACTGTCCATTATCAGAAAAACTAACAATAACAAATGCTGGAGGGGATGTGGCCAAAGGGGAACCCTACTACATTGTTGATGGGACTGTAAACTTGTTCAACCACTCTGGAAAGCGGTATGGAGGTTCCCCAGAAGGCTAAACAAAGAGCTCCCCTACGACCCAGTAGCCCCACTTTTGGGCATCTACCCAAAAGATTACAAGCAAAACCACACTAAAGCCACCAGCACAACAAAGTTCATCTCAGCACAATTTGTCATTGCTAAAATATGGAACCAATTCAGATGTCCCTCCATAGATGAGTGGATCAGGAATATGTGGTACATATACACTATGGAATTCTATGCTTCTATCAGAAAGAATGACATTGCCCCATTTGTTAGGAAATGGAGGATTTGGAAAAAATTATACTAAGTGAAGTGAGCCAGACCCAAAGAAACATGGACTCTATGGTCTCCCTCAGAGGGAATAATTAGTACATGTTTAGGCTAGTCATAGCAGAAGATCACAAGAGCCCAATAGCTTTGCCCTTATGAACACATAGGTGATGCTAAGTGAAATGAATTCCACGTTATGGAAACAAGTGTTACATCATTGTTGTAATTATTTTCAACATGCATGTGAAACCATACCCTTTTTTTTCTCTCATATTCCCTTCCTGTGGTTTTATCTGCACTATCACTGTGTCTCATCTCAGTACTCTGGATACTGTATATACATGTATTAGAACTAGGGAAGGGAAAGGGAATACGAAGATTGAGAAACAAAGGATAAAAATACAAATGATTCCAAAATCAACACTTACAAAACCATTTGGTGTAAAACAACTGTACAACTCTCGGGGAGATGGTAAGGTAGAGGGGAAGGGGGAAGGGGGAAAATGAGGGAGGAGGTAACAAGTTGAACAAGAAATGTACTCACTGCCTAACATATGAAACTAACCCCTCTGTACTTAACTCTGACAATAAAGGGAAAAAAATCCATTTGCTTGATTTTATGGTGTCCTAAAAATTATAATTTTTGGCTAAATTTATTTTTGAGTCATTATATTTCCTAATGACCGTTTCATTCTTATAATGTGATTTTTATATTTGAAGAGATTTCTTTTTACTTTTTTTCTTTTTGGTGGCTGGGGAGTCTAGTCCCTCAGATAGCTGGAAATAGAATGAACACTGAAAATAAAGAAAAGAACTATCTACTACCTCAAATTTCTACTCAAGCACCCTTATTTCCTACATCCAGAATTATTTTGATATCAGGGGATTTTTTATGTATACACTTTACTTTTCATGTTTAAGATTTTATTGTAAAGGTGTTGTATAAAGCAGTTACAGTCACAGAAATCAAGTAATGAGTACATTTCCTTTTGAACAGTGCCATCCCTTCCCTCTCTCCCTCCCAATTTTTCCCTCTTGACTTCCATTCCCCCCATTATAAAGTTCATGTAAACACAATTTTAATATTTATTTGAAATGGTGATTTCTCAGTATCTTCAATTTCTACCTCTCTGGTTGTATCCTCCTAAGCAATAGAGTAGTGAAGACATGCTTTCTGTCAAATGATCTTCAAAACTCAGATTTCTAAGGAGGCAGTTGTACTAGAACAGCTCTAAATCCCCATGAGGAATACTATCAAGATTATTTGCCCAAAGGGAAAACTCTTGGTGAGTGAACAATGGATTATGTACATTATCTATAGACTTTTATATCTATGAAGTACTATTTGACTCAGGTATAATAGCAATTAAAGACTAAGCACTCCCTTCAGGAGTTTTCCTCTCAAATGATACTGAGATCTCTCTCATACACACTGACACGTTTCTGAAGCATCCCCTGACAAACAAAACCTTCACTTTGTTTAGTATGCATATAGAACATGAGGGAAAAGCAAGATTTGTTTAAAGAAATCAGTGGTGCCTTGAGTTGTTTGTCATAGCACAGTAAAACCCCTAACTATTACTCCTACAATTTTTCAAAAGAGCCTAGATGTCCTGTGCTTTCATAGTACCACTGAAAGTTTTACAACTAGATTGAGCAAACTCTGCAGCCATGATTTGTTGAATCAGTCAAAAAAATGTTAGTCTGTCGATGTAATATTGCATAAAGTATATGCTGCAAACTTGTTTAAAGTTAGTTTTTGTTTAAAAAGTCAACTTCCTGTTTTATAATAAAAATAATCTCAAGAATATAAAAAACAGTGCAAATATCTTCATGGTAGAAGAGAGCTAAGCTAAATTAGATGACCCCTCCAAAAAAATACATGTGATCATTAAAAGGACAGCCCATACCAAGTCTGGTTAATTCCATATTCCACATAACTAGACCCTATAGGAATCTGAGTTTACAATCTCTGAAATTTGACAACAATTATTAGTGAAGAAAAAAAGGGGGAGCAAGAGAAGGAAAGGGTAGAGAAATTAATTTAACTGAAAAAGTTCTTTGGAAAGCAATTTATTACAAATAAAAAATAAATATAAATTATCTAAAAGGTACAGCTCCATGACTTATTCTACACTACTAATGACACAAAACCTCATATTGAATGTATTCTAAATGGATTTTGTGTCCCTTGCTTTATATTTGCAAAGTGATTTCTACTTTTAGATCATTCTTATATTCTCTTTCTTTTATTTCTGAAACTGTCCACAACATCTGCAGAAATTTATTGAATGAATTAACTAAGTTATTCATTTAACTAATCACGGATGAAAAAAGCACTGGGAAATTCTGTGAGGACTTTCAGTGACTACTATCTGCTTAGTCTTGGGTCTGTTTCCCCGACATTCTTGCCAAAGACCCTAGCTATCATTTGTGCATGAATTCATCACCAGAGTCAAGCTGATACTGATAAGGAGTTTCTTTATATATATATCAGAGTCTCTATGTGTTTGGGGGTAATAAGACTAAGTTTCATCTGTGTGCTTATGTGAAAAGTCGCATGTGAAAATGTGAATCAAATGCTTTTTAGACTCATGGAGTTAGTGTCATCGGATGTGGCCTATGAGAACTTCCTCAACCTTCTCCATACAGAATTCTCCTGCCATAAGGAATGAAATCATGGTAGAGGAAAGAACAAGTAATCCAAGAAGAAACTGGTAAATCAAGAATCTGTAGTATGATCTCCACAACTTTTCAATGAGTTCGTCCTTCTCCTGGATCTGTGCATCTAAAAGGTAGACTGGAAATAGAGGTTCTTCAACAAACTGAGCTAGGAGAAAATAAGGCAACAGATAGATTTTCTAAGTTAATGCACATAAAAGACAACTATCATTAGCTAGACAGATTAGATAGACAGATAACATTAGATAGACAGATATCTATAGATTGATATCCATGTATTGATCTGTATCTATAGATATATGAGTATCTACCTATAGACATTGATATCTATATCAATTTCTATCCATATATATCTAGATATCTACCTAGATAAGTATCTATATAGATAAGAGAATTTTTGAAAGCATATAGCCTCTTGAATAATAGTGACTCACAAAATTCATGGTTACCATGCTTTAAAGCTCTTTTTAAGGAAATCATTTTTGACAAGATAGTCTTGAGCTAGAACTCAGTTCAATTGTTTCCACATCATTAAATCCTGGATATTTCGGTTCATCTGTGTAACCATCCATGTGTTAAACTCTTAAGCTGTATTCAATACTGTACCTGCCATAAACAGCATAAAGGAGGAGGGATTTATATCAACTCACAGTTTCAGAGATTCAGTCTATCATGGCAGGGAACCTGTGGTGACACAGAACTGCTTCACTCATGGTGGCCAGGCAGCAGAGAAAGTGAAGATTGCATTAGTTGGTTTTCTCCTTTTCCCCTTTTACTCTATTGAGGCCGCTAGCCTTTGGGATGGTGCCTTCCACAATGAGGATTGGTCTTTGTTCCTTAGAGACACATCAGAGTTTTCCTCTGTTATTTTTATAGGCATTGCTCAATCCAGTCAAATAGACAATCAAGGTTAACCATGGTGATGTCCTTTTGTTGTCGATAATTTTAATAGGTAGCTCTTGAGAGCCAATCATGTGCCAGATACTTTATTATGGTCTGTGCACACTGGATCATTTAATTGTCACAGAAACCTTTCAAATGAGACCTAGAGTCTAAACTGCAAGACCAAATCAAAAGAGGATCCAGAATTTACTTTTGTTTACATATTTATCAAACATCTAATGGTTGCCATGTGCTTGTTACTCCTCTGGTTGTTTTAAAATATTAATCTATAACCCATTGCTACACAGTCACAACTATTCTTTTCCCCTTTTATGATAAGCAAACCAAGACAGTTTAATAATTTGTGTAACGTCATGACCAGTAAATAGGTTTAATAAGACTTTCAGCCCACACAATATGATTCTTGTGCAGAGAACACTCTAAAGACACCAAATGTCACTGCTTCCTAGGGACACTGTGTGGTTCAAGTGGAGTCATGTTGACATATAATATGAAAAATAACATTACCACATTATTATTAACAGTTTATTCTAGAGATTACAGAAAACCTTACCTAACCTGTGGACAAATCATAAACACGAGCAGTGCTGAAAAGACAAAACTCAATTCTTTCACTGAGAATTTTGACAACTAGCAAGAAAGCTAATGGACTAGAATATAGTGAACAAGGAAGAAGGACAAAAAATGAGGTCAAACAGCTATCCAATCACATGAGGCCTTATAGAGCAAGATAAGGACTAACTAATGTTCTAAGTGAGATAAAAGGCCATTGGTGAGTTTTGAAGAAAGTTCTAAAATGATTCAGCTTAAATATCACTCCAGCTTCCCTGTTGAGAAAAGAATGTCAGGAGGAAAAGGACAGATTATAAGGACAGATTATTTCATGAGGAAAAAAGAGGTTATGAAATTGCCTAAAAAGTCAGTAGGCATCAAGCAGCATTTTCAACTCACATCTACATGAGTTACTCATACCTGATGTTGAATGACAAAGTAATGATGAATTCTTTGAAGTCTTTTTAGATCAAAATAGAAAATGTGATACTTTCTTTCCATTAAATCTTTGTCTAGAAAATAAAACCTATCTTGTATATTTAAGCACTTTTTTTTGTTTTAAGAAGCTTCTTAAGTATTTGCAGGAGACCTATAACATATAATACTGTTTCTGATTACATATATATTAGCAACCAGATAATACTGACCAAGCCATCACTTATTTTTGGTATTTTTCATCAAAACAAAATTTTGTACCCACAAAAATTTGTGAGATGTTCAGGATGAGCTTGACTTAGTATAAAGGTTATTTCCCGTATGAAATCTTAAAGTATTATATTGTAAGAAATCTAAGCCCCAAACTACTGAAAGCTAATATTTAGAATACAAAGACATAAACTCCTTATCACTTAATTCTATACATGTGAATTGGAATATTTAATAAATTATTTATCATTTTGTCTCAGTTCTTTCCCTAAAGTATGCTTTAGAATCCTAAGAATTAGCATTGACACTGTATTCATTAACAATGTGAAGGGAAGATTTTTTTTTTCAGTAGGCCATAGTCTCAGGGAGTTTGGGCAATAAAGTCATACAAGAGATTAAAGGCTCAAAGCAACACTGGAACCATAGAGGTTGAAATGATTAACTCTAGCGGTAATAGTAAACAATTCTCACACTTCAGTGTCTTGAACTTAAGTGAATGAGTTTCTCTTGAATGAGTAGCTCTTGTGATCAGCTGTCTTCCAGTGAGTCATCTGACCTGCATCCATCTTGGAACCTGAATGTTCCCTGGTGGTGACAGCATTTGGATCATCTGCCTTCAGCTTGCCAAAATATGAACAATAGAAAATGTGAACCTTCTTGTGGGGGACTTTGACTGGAAATAAGATATTGTATAGAAGTATTTCATCGAACTCATGGAAAAAATTGTAAGGATGCTAGAAAAAGTAGGATGAATGCATACTACCTGGTAAAAGTGGGCCAGTTACTAAAAATATTGCGATTCCCATTACTGTGCTTAGAATATATTTGTGTCTCAAACACATTTGTGTTTGGATAAGGGAGCATTTATAAATGCGTACCCAAGTACTTACATATTACTTAAACTATTACTATTGCAATTACGTAGCTATTACAGTTATAGTTACTTAAACTATTTTGCTATTATTAATCAAATAAAACAAGACAAAAGCCTACCAATATGACTCCAATTTATATCTGCAGATCTAAGCCATTCTCTGCACCATCACTTTGTTCACTTTGCAATCATGTTGAGAAAAGAGAATTAATAGATAAATCTTTATGAAAAGGAACTAAAATTACCTCTAAGAAAAATCAGAGCATTTGGTCTGGGAATATGGCCTAGTGGCAAGAGTGCATGCCTCACATACATGAAGCCGTGGGTTTGATTCCGACTCAAGTGGCAGAGTGCTAGCCTTGAACAAAAAGAAGCCAGGGACTATGCTCAAGCCCTGAGTCCAAGCTCCAGGACTGGCAAAAAACAAAACAAAACAAAATGGTAGAATGCTATCCTTGAGCAAAAAAAGCTCAGGGACAGTGCCCAGGCACTGAATTCAAATGCTACAACCGACAAAAAAGAAAAAAAAATCAGAGCCTTGTAGGGAAGATCATCCCAAATTATAAGACTTACCTAGCATGATCTGACTAGGTAGATCTTGGGGCAGGAGAAAATATCTCATATAAACCAGATTGCTAATTTCACATGACAACAGTAATAACTACCTCTCCTGAACCAGGGAGAACCAGAAATAACATACTAAGCTAGGTCACCCCATTATGGGTTCTTATGTATATTTTCCCCCTGCTCCTAATTCTATTTAAACATAATATTCATTCATATATATCCCCTAAATATGGCTGAAGTGCCATAATCTCATGTCTCTGCCATATTACTTTCTTAGTAGATATTCCTATCAAATTGACTACATTTCACACTTTTCTTAATTTTTTTTCTCTCACTGAAGCAATTGATATAGATAATGGCACTGCTTTCTGGTAACACTATCTCATTGTGTGTCTTTGTTGCTGAGTCAGATGTTCATTTGTAAGCCTTCCTTAAGCATTACAAACTTGAAAAGATTCATTCTATCTTCTTCCATGCCCATTGTACTTTAAAGTAATTCATATTATTGCATATTACAAATGCTCATTTAAATTTCTCTTTCGCCAGAGACAAGCTTCTCTAAAACAAAAAAAGATACCCCTTCTACATCCATACTTTCCAATATCTAGACACATAAAACTAATTATATAAATATTCATTGAACAAATGAAGTGAAAAAATCTATTGATCATAATTTGTTCCATCAACATTTATTGAGAATCAACAATGAGCTGAATGCTTTCTTCCTATATCTACAATTTATTCTGTTTCCCTGAACACTGATATCTTCCACTATTTGTCAGAATAGTGTATCAAAACCCATCTCAGCACCACTTCCCATCAATGTTCCATCACCACATGCACACACACACACACACACACACACACACACACCATCAATACTCTACACATATCCTACAACCACTCATACCTACTTTCATCTTTATAACCCTAACTTATCACTTCCTCAATAATTCAAGCTTTGAAAAAAAATATCAGAAATTTTATATCAGTTCTCTCAGATCTCATTAGTTACTATGCCCAACAGATTTGACCCATGAAAGATATCTTGAATTCATCCTTTTCTTCCCAGTCCTACTGCTACTCTCATAGTTCAGGTTTTCATTACTTGTCACCTGATCTAATTCAATAGCCTCCCAGGGTGTCTCCTCACTTTTATTCTCTCCCTCTTCCAATCTACTTTACACATTGCTGCAAGAGTAATTGACCTCAAGGTCAGTTCACTCCCCTAGTCAAAAACCTTCAGTGACTCCCCATTTTTAACCAAAAAGAGCAGCAAATCCTCAGACTGGAATTCAAAAGCTTATATAATCTGTCCCCAATTTATTTTATTTTATTTTTTACAGTCTTATTTTATAGTACTCCCCCTCCATGTAGCCAAACTGGTTTTGTCTTCATTCCCAGAATGTGCCTTGCACTTCATTACTTTGAGCTTTACTCATGTTCTTTCTGCTAAGTCTGACCTCCCTTCCTTCCTATGAACCTATCTTCTCTCACCTCTCTATAGGAAGCTTCAAGTCACACCATGTAGGTATTTCACAAATTGAATGGATGGAATTTCATAGTTAAGTAATTCACTTCTGAATATCTTCGGTAGTGTATTTCCTATATTTCTTTCTCTTTTAGAGATTCCTTTTTTAGTTTTTTGTTCCACATGCATTATTGTTTCTGTATTTCTTTCTTATTTACTTTAATTATGCCTAAATACTTGGACCAAGGGATTTCAATTCAACATGTCAATTCATGATTACAATGTCTGGATCAATATCACTTCTTTCATCACTGTCCCTATTTCTCCCAATCCCATCCTAGTTTCATTTTTTACATATGCACATTGAATATTATAACTATATTTGCCAATACTTCCTGTCTCTACTTCTCTTCACCTTGAATTTATCCTCCCACAAACAAACAAAATTACCAGCTTTGTGGTATTTGTTTTATTAAACTGTAAGTTAATAGTTGAAAGGAGTTACACCTTGGAATTCTCTCCTAGATATAGCATACTTTGGTTAATACATTTTTGTATATATGCATATGACATGATATATGTTAACATGCATATTTATAATTTGGATGTAACTTCCACATATAAGAAGAAATATATATCCTTTGTCTTCTTGAGGCAAGGAAATAAAAATCATTTTGAAAAGATAAAAAAATCAATACACACAATGGAGTTAATAAACAAAGACTTTAAAATATTCATTATAATAACGTTGAAGAATTGAGCAAAACCACAAATTTTGAATAGAGAAATGGAAGAGATCTAAAGGACAGAGTAAAACTTATATGAACCAAAACCATAATATTGGAAATAGAAAGCTTACTGTACCTGCAATAGGTAAGATAGGACAAATATTGTGGAACATGAAGTGAGCACAGAGAAACCATGTTGAGTGAAAAAAATCTGAAGTGACTGTATGACAATAATAAACATCATATTTGAATAAATAATATCCAAGTGCTTAATAAACGTAAAGAAACCAGCAAACACAGACACAAGAAACTGATTAAATTGCCATGAGAATAATAATAAAACTACAAAAAATGTTTAAAAGTAATAATGAAGAAACAATCTTAAAACCGTTAGAAAAAGAAAAAAATTACAGAGGAGTGAAGACAATGTATACTGTACCTATCTGCTTCAAAAAAAATGTAAATTAAGGCATTTTCCAGGCAATAGTTACTAAGATAATCTCCAGTGTGCATGTCCTACGAATACAACAGCAGCAGCAGCAGCGACAACAACCAGAAAGAAATCTTGTTTTTGGCAGAGGACTGGAGAGTGAATGCAGAGCCTCTGATGTACCAGACATGGATCCAACCACTGAAGCCATCTTCTCATTCATTTTTATAGCTCCAATAATAATGGCCATCTTAGATGCCAAAACCCTTGACAAAAAATTGATAAATCCAATCCCAGGACAGAATTTTCTCAAGGAAAGAATTCTGCATTATAATCAATTGAAGTTTGTTCCCAGGTGTTCAAGTTGGCTTATCTTCAAAAATCTATTGGGGAAAAAAATCATCATATAGCAGAATAGAGTCATATGAGCCACTAAATCTTTTAGTTCACCAAATTGTCACTTAAAAGTGTCAGTACTCAGAATAATCTATGATCTTTATTTGGAAAATCTGTGATTCTAGACTCAATGTGCTAGTTTCCTGCCTCTAAGGCATCTCTGTTCTGGAGATTTAGAATGTATTTAATGAACTCACCTGTGTTAGAACTGTTGGAAGTTTCTCTATTTCTCTAAACCTATTTTCATTTATAATTCTGATTATATCTACTTTCTAGTGGAATTGCATGCATAAAGGCATTGAATGTTTAGAATAAGTGTGTTTATTTTAAAAAAAAGAAACATGATTCTTCCTAGGCATTATATTTTTACACTTCCAGCACAAATTTGATGGAAAGTAAATCTCCTCTATGGATGTAGGCATATTTCTGACAGTGGTCAGTTAGACACTGAATACTGTGATATAGTAAAATAAACAAGCATCCCTCCTCCCCACCCCACAACAGAAAAAAGAAGCAGACATAGGTAGGTGCCATTGGCTGAAGCCTGTAATCCAAGCTACTTGGGAGGGTGAGATGTGAGGATCATGTTTTGAAGGCATCCAGCATAGGAAAGTCCTTAAAACTATTTTCTCTAATTAAACACCAGAAAGCTGGAAACGAAGAGTTGTGACTTAAGTAGTAGAGTAGTAGCCTTGAGCAAAAGGAGCTCAGGGACAGCATCTAGGCCTTGAGTTCAGTCCCTAGGACTTGAACATACACATAAACAAAACAAATTTGTAAACCTGGAAGTGACATTCTGGCTCAAGTGGTTGAGTGCTAGACTTGAGCAAAAGAAGCTCAGGGACAGCATCCAGACCCTGAGTTCAAGCCCCATTACCAACCAAGACAAACAAACAAATACATAAATAAACAAATTTGTGAGCCCAATAGTTATAAATATGCACATGTTAATACATAACATACTTTGGTCAAAAAATTAATGTGCCACAAATAGGAAGTAAAACCATTTTTAAAAAACTATGTTTTAATTATAAAACATAGAATACATCCTCCATATGATCAGAATAGTGGTAGGATGCCTGCTTATACCAGTGAAATAGGAAAGAAAAAGACAAGAGAGGTATCTCTAAGAAGAGGCAATGATACATTACTCACAAATTGTTGATGAATAATATTTTACAAATAATTAAGATATCTTTGCTATTGTAAACAATGCTGCAATAAACATGGTTGTGCTGGTGGCTTTTGTGTGGCCTAGTTTGTAGTCACTTGGGTAAATGCCCAGGAATGGGATTGCTGTGTCATAGGGAAGGTCTATGGTTAAGCTTTTGAGGAACCTCTGTACTACTTTCCAGACTAGTTGAACAAATTTACATTTCCACCAACGGTGTAGTAGTGTCCCCTTTTGGCCATCTCCCCATCAACATCTATTATTATTAGTTTTCTTGATAATGGATCACAAGGGCTCAATAGCTATGTGCATAGGAACATATAAAATGACATCAAAATGAACCGCAAGAAATGGAAATTAGATTTTTTATTGTACTGTTTGCAGTTAATTTTTTTCTTTTTTCTTTGGTTTATTCCCACTTGTCACTGTGATTGATATCTGTACTCTTTGTCTTAGATATAAGTTTATCTGATTGGGGAGGGGGAAGGGAAACAGAGAAAAAGTGGGACAAAGGTGAGGCAAATCAGCAGTGATACTAGACACTATGTCAGAGATGAACTATACAACTACAGGGGCAGGGGAGTCAGGAGGCAAAACACTGGAAGATAATGAGGGAGCGGATGACATTGTTCAAAAAGAAATATACTCATTACTTAACTCATCTAACTGTATTCCCTCTGTACACTACTTTTACAATTAAAATTTAAAAAGAATTTGCAATGGTCGTAAGAGATAAAATAATACAAACCAGATCAGAAATGAGGCAGGTATAATTTTGAATTTTGAAGTTGAAATTCTCATGGGCTAGGATGTAGTGAATGGAAACAAATGCTTCTTTATTCCCCACAGCCCCCTGCTGAAAGAATCCCACCCCATTTCAGGATAAGTTTAAGTTCAAGTGAGAGACAACTGAGCTCTCCATGATTGACTCGTAACTGCCAAGGTAGTTATTGTTCAACTAATCTGCCTCTTGCATTTGTGCCATCTCAGTATAGGCAATACAAAGCAGGAAGAAATCCAGCTACTGCATTTGGTAGTTGTGACAGTGCCATTCACTAGGATCTCAGTCACTAGGATCATGATTACCTAGTAAACTTATGCCCCACAACTTAGTCCTGGAGCTATAGCTGGACACATTCTCATTGCTTGCCCTGGTTTCTTGATGATCCAGGAGAGGTACAGCCAAACAGAGGGATAAGTGATAGAGAAGAATGATACATAAATATTAGGAGGACTTATTTGTGGACTACAATGACTCACCAACCAGGAGAAAAAACAATAAATATTCTATGTGTTATTCACAATCAACTGAAATGTTCTAGAAGATTTTTGTTTGTTTGTGGTTGTGTTTTCTGATTATCTGATGTTGCGGAGAAATTATGGAGTAAAAAAGGGAAGAAACACAAACAAAGTAAATTGATCAATATAATCAGTATAATGGACTGTGAGACATTGGGGTTTCAGTAAAAGCTGAGTTGAATGGGCTGAGCAGTACCCTATTGAGAACTTTAGGTGGGTTTCAGGTAGGTTTCCATACCAGTGAAATGAATTAAATAGGAAAAGCATTCAGAACAGGGAGTTCGCTATATTTTCTCCATAGGTTTATAATTAACTTTTCCTTTTGTCATTTGGGAAGCCTGAGTGAAGATTTTAAATTTTGAATTTTTTTTAGCTTTCTGGTTCCTGGTCTATTTCTGTGTGTACACTATGCCAACATTAGTAAAGTAAGATTTGTTTATTAAAGTACTTCTTTATTATCTAATGAGAAACCCAAATCAAAAACAAACACAAACTTTAAAGTAAAAAGATTGTTATTTCCCATCAATATGAACTTTTTTGTTTAATACTGAAACATTTTTTGTTTAATAATACCTTCATTAATAAATTATTAAAAGACAAGGAAGTTAAAAGTGAGGATAGCATTATATTCCATTATATTTAAACACAGCTCTCTGTGTCTTTCTCCCTCTCTGTATGTCTCTCTCTTTTTAAATGTGTCTCTCTATTCAATATATCAGCTTCTCTGAAAATAAAAATTAAACATGATTTACCAATTCAAATTTACATTCCTTTACACTTTGCTATTAATCTTGAAGAAAATCTCTACTATTTTCAACCATGTACAATAAATGAAAATGCCATCCCATTTCACTGCTCAATAAACTAAGGTTGTCTTTACAGTAGAATGAAATCCATGAGTAATACAACTCTCAACCCTGAAATCTGAAATTTGACATTGTCTATGAACTCATAGAAAATTTAGCCTCCCATTAATAGTACTTAATTGAGAACTCTGTAACGTTATTACGGGTATGCACTTGCAATTATATTTAATCTACTATTAAATTCCAACTCATGAATACAGAACTAACCCCTATTTGAAATGTTAATGATGCTGTTTGTGATATATTATGATATATATGATTCTGGGAAGTTAAATATGTGCCATTCAAGATGTCATGCATAAATAAAGAAATAAATGCAAATGAAAGCTATTTTTTAAAATCAGCAACTAAATTACAAATGTGTTAAAGACAGATGTTTAAAATTTTACTCCTAAAATAAAATGTGCATGTATTATCTATGTTTACTATTGTTGCAGATATATGAATTAATAGTTATAAGACATAGAGTATCTGGTTATTTGTACTATGTAACTGAAAACTGCCATAGTAATTGTTTCTTTAGAAATGCAGATAATTGTAATCTAGTGATTGCCTTTGTACCAAGCAATGGATTTTAATTACATTTTGAAAATGTAATTAATAATAATTATATTATTACAACTGCACAATATTAATTACAATCACATTATAATAAAGAACTCTAATTTCATTTGGAAAAAAATAAAAGCGAGTGTGAAGCTCAAGGCATTTTTCAAGTTCTAAGTGGATTTTTCTTTTAAAAATATTGCTATGCTTTTTAGAATGAGTTTTCTCCTTTTACTCATTTGACTTCATGATTTCATAAGTAGGATGTATTTTTTACTTCATATCTAGACTAAATAGATAAAGAACAGTGTGGCCAGAAAGAGAACCATCTCAGTTTTGCTCAATTATTCAGATAAAGAAGGATTCTTTTTTTTGAAAACTGTTGACTTGACATTTGCTTGTATTAATGAATTATAACAGTGCAGAAGGTATAAGATGCTTTTGTATCTAAGCACCAGAAAGAGGAGTCAATTTAACTGATAAAAGGACCTAGATTCTCAAGACATGATTTCTGTGAATCAGTTTAATGTTAAGATTTTCCTGATTCCTAATTTTGGACCTTACAAATGAACATTGAAATCTTCAGAGATAATTTCTTGAAGAACCCCTCACATTAAGTACATGTTCATTTTCATTCAATCATGGCACTGTTTATTTAATTCTAGCACATTCTTAGTTCTTGAAACTATTTCACAGAGGATCTATATCTCAAATGACTACTTTCAAGTATTATAATGGCTTCCTTACTGTTTTCCAAACATCTGTTGTAAATAACCTGAGAATTCTAGGTTGGAATGAAGATAGTAATACTAACTGAGAAAAGGAGAGAGAAGATTTTACTTTTGTGCTCGCCAAACCTTGTGCTGGAGGTTCAAAGACATTTCCCCAGGGTATGAAATCTACCATGGTTATGTAATGGTATAGTACAAAAAATCTTGACATTAAGTTCCAAAGAAATGACTAACACAATGGATAAATAACAGCAAAATTGTAAACATTAATGAAACAATAATAAAGCTCCTTATTCAGTAATTTTTGCATGTAAGCACTCTGAGAAGTAATATGAGAAGTTCCTCAGTTGTACTTTACAAGGGTAAAGAAATTATATCAAAAACCACATCATTTTCAAAAGGATATTTAATTTTTATTTAAACTTGAGAGTTTGAGATTAAAAAATGATCAAATATTGAGGTCAGTAGACATCATCTTTATTAAATAGTTGTACTTTAAACTTCATACAAGTCATTTAAAAATACAACTGGAAACCAATTTTTATCCCCTACATCCCAAGTACTCATGATCTGAATTTGAGCCTATTTCAAATTTTCTTTTATTTTAGTACTGCTATTATAAAGACTATTTGTTAAAATAGGAAATGAAACAACTGAAACTTGAACGTGAGCATGCAAATTAAAACATAGCCTTTAAATATAGAAAGGAAAAGGCTGTGATCACTTGGGTTCCATCCATTGCCAAGGTTTTTATCTAATTTAACTTGCTGGGTTGATGCCATCATTTTCTATACTGCTCCCTTGAAAAAGAATTCCTGAAGTGAAGCAACAGAAAAGGAGAATTCCCTTGTAATTGTGTAAATGAGGGGCAAAAGCTTCATATTTGGTCAAAGGTGAACAATTCATGAGCCCTCCCTACTAGACTCTTCTAATAGAATAGGCTTCAGATTGTAGAGACTAATGTAAAAGGAAAATGAAACACTACTTCCTCAACATTTTTTTCTTTATTGTCAAAGTGAAGTACAGAGGGCTTACAATTATATATGTAAGGCAGTGAGTACATTTCTTATCGAACTTGTTACCTCCTCCCTCATTTGTCCCTCCCGCCTCCCCCTCCCCATTTCCCTCTCCCCCCCATGAGTTGTTCAGTTGATTTACACCAAATGGTTTTATAAGTATTGCTTTTGGAATCATTTGTCTTTTTATCCTTTGCCTCTTGATTTTGGTATTCCCTTTCCTTTCCCTAGTTCTAATACACATATATACAGTGTCCGGGATACTAAGACAAGATTCAGTGATAGCAGGAGTAAAACCACAGGAAGAGAATAAGAAAAAAAAGGTGTGGTTTCACATGGCATGTTGAATATAATTATAACAATGATATATCACTTGTTTCCATAAGGTGGAGTTCATTTTGCTTAGCATCACCTTATGTGTTCATACCGGCATAGCTATTGAGCTACTGTGGTCTTCTGCTATGACTAACCTAAGAACTCCATAGACACTCCAGGTGTCAGGGACTCATGTCTATAATCCTAGCTACTCAGCAGGCTGACATCTGAGGTTTGAGGTTCGATGCCAGCCCTGGCAGGAAGTCTGTGAGACTCTTATCTCCAATTAATCATATAAAAGCTGGAAGTGATGCTGTGGCTCAAGTGGAAGAGCATTGGCCTTGAGTGAAAGAAGCTTAGAAACAGTGCCCAGACACAGAGCTCTAACCCCAGGACCAGAAAAAAAATTACATGGACAAAGAACAGAACGTGCAATCTTCTGAGTGCAGAGGAGCCTTGAACTTAAAGAGGTTGCAAGTCCATGAAGGCAGTCCTGACTCCAAATGTACATGAATCCAAATGTAGAAAAGTGTTGGTGATTTCAGAAAGATGGCTCAATTATTATGCATAAAAGTGATGAAGATCATATATCCAACAGCCAGTTGTGAAAGTTGTGATAATTATGTGATTAAAATACACCCTCTGATGGTTAGTGACATGTTACATATATTTACAGTGTAAGGGGAATGTTGGGTGGTTTAATAGATAGAGCTAATTGAAATGATCTTGGGTAGTATGTAGCATGCACTCTGTCTAGTTTCTACAACTAATTTAGAATTCAGTAGAATAATGTGAAGTCTTTTACTACTTAATTAAACTTCTGTAATGCCTGTTTTACCAAGATGAATAAAATACATAAATTGTATGAGGTGACATCTAATGCACACAAAAAAGAGAAATGTAAAAATCAGAACAGTGGGTACATTAAACTGATTCTTAATAATTGAAACCAATTTAATCATTTGAGATTATTTTATTCCAGCTGACGTAATACTGTAGCAGTTATATTCTAATTATAACCTGTTTCATTTTACTCTGCCTTTCTAGTTAATTATTACAGTCAATTTGTAAAATGACATGGTTCCGCATTTGCATAGGTCACTATTAAATAAATGAATAGCTGAAATTACTCTAGCATTGAAGTGTCAACTTTGGTAGAAGTCAAGAGAACTTCAAATGTTCTTCTAACACCCCTTAATGTGTTAATGACCACTATTAAACTGCAATTAAAAGGCCAGGAAAAATGCATGAAACAGTTAATAGAAAAATAGCACAGACACAATTAAAACGATTCTGGAATTTTTTTTTGACTGATAGAAAATAAAGTGATATGCTGTAAAAAGTAGAGTGTGAATCTATTTCTAACTCAAGGCAGAGTTGACAGTTTAATAATAACAAATCATAGGCTGCCTTTTGGGGGAGCATTGAACGTCAGCTTAAAATTAACATCAGTAGTAAACAAGACAATGTGGTGATTTTACCTTGTATTTAAATTACTACTTATTATGGTACTAAATAATAGCTTTAAATAACTTGGTGTCCAGATTACTGATATACAGGGTATCTGTGTGAAAAAAAAGAGAGACAGTACTGAAAGATATGTTTAAGTTTTTGTCATCCTAAATAAAGGATAAGCATATGTCTTTGCAGTGTAGTCTCCTAAGAGTTGTCTGTGAAACCTTTTGCTGAATCTCTTGTGTGCTGAAACTCCAGCATTGTTATTAGAGCATTTCACTCAACACCGAAATGAGTTTGGATGATTAACATAGAATATATTTCTCCGGAACAGGATTGTGTTTAACTTAAAAACACATCAGGAAAAATAAAATAATTTAAACTACACATGAGCATACAATCATCAAGAAGTATCTCAAGGCTGGGAATGTGGCTTAGCGGTAGAGTGCTTGCCTAGAATGCATGAGGCCCTGGATTCGATCCTCAGCACCACCTAAACAGAAAAAGCTGGCAGTGGCGCTGTGGTTCAAAAGGTAGAGTGCTAGCCTTGAACAGAAAGAAGCCAGGGACAGTGCTCAGGCCATGAGTCCAAGCCCCAGGACTGGCAAAAAAGAAAAAAAGAAAGAAGTACCTCAAAATTGAAAGAGATTTTTATGTAAAGGACACATTTACAAATATAAGATGGGCAGTATTTTCACCAGTTTTTCCAACTTTATTCTAGTTGTTCTAGGTTTTGAGCTAGTCACAGAAATTTCCTCTCAAGTGTTATTCCCTGAGTACAACCATGAACACACTGACATTTGTGTTTATGTGTACTTTAGAGCCTAGTGACTAACTGTAGTGGTAACTGCAAATGCAGAAAAAATCATGATACCATGACTAATAGAAGGCTGACTTACACCTGGATCCACAAAAATATAATTTTCCATGACTATGTTAATATGTAAGCATTTTGCTCTAAATAAACTTTTGTCTTAATTCTACTTTTAAATTTATATGTGAAGTTTATTACAATCCCTAATAAATACATGTCTGTGATGGGTCCTTGATAATTGTAACTCAGTCATGTCTGATCATTGATCTTAATGATTGGTGAAATATAGCATTAAGAGTATACATATACTTCAGTGGTTCATGATATTTAGACACATGCAATGTGAAAAAGATCATTTGACCCACATTTATCTAAATTAAAACCAGTGGGGGGAAATTGCAATAAGTACTCATTTTCATAGGAATGCTTTATAATAGCCTACGAGACAAAAATGTATCTATTTTTATTATTCTGGCCAGCATTTCTTAGTAGCACCATTGTCAGGTTTCATATGGTTATCTACTGAGTACACTCCACTGTATATGCCTTGTAACCAGAAACACTTAGAAGAATATTAATCAATAGCATGACACACAGTAGGTGAAGGAAACCTTTAGGGGTAAATACTTCAAAAGTATTACAATTCCCTCTTACAGAGGTCATTCCAAAATGAATTGGGGTGACAATTATCATTTAGTCCAGTGTGTGTGTGTGTGTGTGTGTGTGTGTGTGTGTGTGTGTGTGTGTGTGTGCCAGTTCTAGGGCTTGAACTGAGGGCCTGGGTGTTATACCAGTTGTGCAACAGTTCTTCTGTTTTTTTTTTTGGAGTTTATTGGAGAAAAGAGTCTTATAGACCTTCATTCCTAAATGATTTTGAGCCACAATCCTCAGCGCTTAATCGTGAGTCCCTGGGATTATAAGCATGAGCCACTGACACTCAATACACCTTAAAAAAAAAAAAAAGAACATGTATCTTTAACTTACATTGCTATTCAAAGATACCCCATATGAATTCTGCTATCTCTGATAGAAAAAATATTTTTTGACAACTTCCTTTCAAAAATTTATTTGTCATGTGATGAAATTCCTATGACAGAAAAAATTATCCTATAGTTGTGCTAAAATATGAAAGGAAAAGTGAAGCTTGTGGTAGCTACTTTCATAAGTCTAACTTGACACATTTGACTCAGTGAAACAAAGTGCCTACTTGAAGTCACTTTTCCCACATACATAAAAAGGTAATTAAAATAAGATTTACTGTTTACAGTGTTTCTATCACAGAGATTTCTTTGAATGCTATTTAACCAATTCAATGAATGACCCTTAATCCCATTTGTTGCATGCTTACCTATAAAGAGGAGAGAGGAAATGTACTTAAAGCCTTGTTTGGGGAAATAGCTCTACTAGAGCATGACATAGGAATGAAGTGCAGGGGTAGTGGTCACAATTCAGACTCCCAAAACATTCCTTAGAGGACAGGTGGTTGAGGAAAAAGGAAACAAGGTCTTCATCATTCCTAGAACTTAATTAAAAAACAAACAAAGGAAGAAAATGATAGGGTATATGGGGAAAACATCACTAAAACCATTAGAGAGATACTAAATAACTGATATTCTGCTTGACAAATTAGAAGAATTCTAATTAGGTTTGGTCTTTTTCAGTAATGGTACAACTTATAATAAATGAGGCCTTTGTGAGCATGATTTTAAATAACTAAAAAAGTAATGATGGCATTTTGTTATAAACAAAAATAACAACATGAAAATGTATGATCTTTTTTTTTGTTAAGGCTCAAAAATAGTTTTATAAAAACATTGGGAACCAGGGAAAAGCAGGTTTTTGTTTTGGTTTGGTTTGGTTTGTTTTTCCGATTGTTTCCACTCAACTTCATATGTTTGGGGAAATGGGAGAAAAATAGCATGGAACAGAAGGCAGGGGGTTACTACAATTTATGGACTTGGGGCTCTTGGTGGGAAAAAACAACAGTCATCCTACTGTTATTACATTGAGACTAGAAGATTTTTTTTTGTACCAGTTGAACTCAACAGATAAGTAAGTTCCAATTAGAGTTAAAGGTAAAACAAAATGAGAAAGGACTTTCCCAGATGTACTACATAGGAAATATGAATCAGGATGATAAACCAAGAACAGAAAAGCCAAAGGCACAAATCTTCAGTCGATTGTTGATACCACACAGAATGGCAGAAAGTTTGGTCATCTAATCCTATCCTGGAGTTCTCCTTTATCTTGAAAATGGCTTATGAGGAAAAAAAAATCATGCTTATTTTCTCCTAATAGCATCCCCTTTGCCCTCCTCACTGTTCTTTTAATTCTACGACAGACCTAGGCTTTGTATCATTGCAGGTTCTAATGAAGATATTAGGGCCTGGGTTGAAAGTTGGTACAGACAAACACATTCATCTATTAACTTTGCATGAGAAAGATAGGGAAGATATAGAAAAAGGTATGCACTCTTTTGTCAAGTGACTAGAAAATGGAGGCCTCAGAAGCTGCACCAGAAATTAGACAGCTGTTAGAAGTAGGAAAACCTTTGGTAACATCTACTAATTGTTCATTTCATTTCCATAAGAAGATGCTTTCATAGAGTACTATTTCTCAATAGCTTCTTCTAGCAATGAGACACAAGTTCTGCTATGATTGTTAAAGGGATTTCCTGAAGAAAGGGCTGATACAAATAGTGTTAGCCTCAGAATGGGAGGCCTATGTAGCCAACTATTTAAGTTCTTTTCTGTATCTCTTGGGATGTTGTCATACATTCATTTATCAAATATGTTTAAGTCTTTCCAAAGTATATACTGAACACAGGCTGGACACTGGAGTCAATCTGACTGGCAGGTTGATCTTTTTAATTTTAACAATTCATTGTGACACATAGATTTTGATAGCTGAAGAACATCCACAAAATAAAATCTTCAAAATAAAAGTATAACGAATGCATTTTTAAAAATTGGAGGAAAGAAAGCTTTAATTCTCTGTGGTACAAATTTGAGTTTTCAAGAGCTGTTTCTTAACAAACAAGCAGAGCTTGGATTCATCCAAGTTGAGAAAAGCACTTTTATGGTGATGGACAGAGAGAAAACAAAGTAAAGAGTTGAAAGGATGATTATCCAGGAGCCCTGAGAATATGTTCCTGAGTCCCGAGTACATCATGTATTGGGTCAGAGACATATATTGAAGGAATATTTCAGAACATCTTTTGAAATGAACTTATCTGACAGGCATGAAGTGAACTGTTGAAGGTCCAGGAGTTCATGAATGATGTTACTCAGGCTGCACAGAAGAGAAGCTGCCTCTGGGTAGTGGTGTTGTGTGGGTCATGGTCTTTCTCCCTAGCACTGTGGTTTAGGACTGGCCTTTATCTTGCCCTACAAATCCCAACACCTTGATGTAGATTCTTCTTACAACAGTTTAGCTGCTTTTCGTTACATATAAAGTCAATTATCTTTCATGTGGATGACAAATAATTTTAGCAATAACTTTCTTTTTTCATTGTTATCCAAGCAAAACTAAACAAAAAAGAAAATTAAATACAAAAGAAAACATAAAAAATATATTGAAAGTGGAGATATGAGGAGAATACAGAGAAACAGAAAGAAAAATTTTAGAGAATATATGCAGAAAAAAGCAGAGTCTGTCCAAATGCTCAGGCTTTGTAACTGAAAAGATTTGACTTAAAACAGTGCCCCATGGACTAAGTTATACTTTGAAAAATTGTAAAATTATTCTTTTTAAATATCCTTAAAGTAAAATTTGAAGTCCATATTCTTACCTTCTTAATTTTTTTTTTTTTGGCCAGTCCTGGGGCTTGGACTCAGGGCCTGAGCACTGTCCCTGGCTTCTTCTTGCTCAAGGCTAGCACTCTGCCATTTGAGCCACAGCGCCACTTCTGGCCATTTTCTGTATATGTGGTGCTGGGGAATCGAACCCAGGGCCTCATGTATACGAGGCAAGCACTCTTGCCACTAGGCCATATCCCCAGCCCTTACCTTCTTAATTTTAAAAAAAATTCAAATTTCAATCAATATCCTTTCTATAATAATTTATTATTCATTTAGAACTATTATTCTTTGAGATTAATTTTGGGAGGGAATACTTAAATCAGTAGTTGCTTTGAATATAATAGAATGAGCTAGTTGCTCACAATTTCTTAAAAAGTACCAAGGATCTAAACAAAAAAAATTGTAAAGTTGAGAAATTGTAGATCTATTTAAAACTGCCATGACAGTTGTTGAGCATTGTGATGTATCATCTTGACATGAACTGAGTGAGGTAGATTAGTGACTGACATGAGCAATGTCAGAATTTACATTACAGCACACACAAACTCCACAGAAATATACTATTAGTATCCACAGTAGGTAGGGATGAGTAATGAGATAAAAATTGACAATGTCAATAGTCATAAGCCCTCACAGTCAAGAATAATGAACTACATGTGTGTATGTATAGGGGCATATTCCTAGATACATGCACAATGAAACATACCATTTATGATTCTCATCAAAACTAAATCTTGTGCAGCAGAAATAAATGCTCTGTGAATCCATTTAACTTTGGTAATAAACAAAGCCATAGACAAAGGTAATAATGGAGATGTTGTTATGACCATTTGTCCGAGGTAAGATATGGGACAATTTTGCCTTTCCTCCTCTATGTAGTGACCCAAAATAACTATTTTTATTTTTCAACTTGTTCTGTATATTTTTTGTTATGTTAATTAATTTAACCTTTGAATACTTGATCCAATAACACTCTGAACATTAGATAAAAAGGACTTTCTTTTTATTGTAGTGATCACATACATAAGAATTTTCTTTTTTGTAGCTTAGAAAGAAATCATTTTGGAAGCGAGAACTTCGTGAAAGAAAAAAATGCATTGTGTCTTTCTAAGTAGTATTTAGTTAGTAATTATTAAACATGCAAAAAAGCTCTTGACTGATTTTAGTGTGTGTTTAACAATGAAAGACATTGTTAGAAGAGGAAAATGAAACACACTCCTGTGTGTGTCAGAGCAGTCTTTCTTTGACTTGCGCATTTCTTTTTTGGGAAATAATCATATTTTTTCGTTTCTTTTCTCTTTCTTTAAGGAAACTATGAAAAATCTTGTTGGCTTTACTTGGTAGTTGTCAGTTCCCTTAGCTCATTGGTTTAGAACCCCAGTATCAGGAAGCTAAAGAAAAGGAAGTAGCCAGAAAGAAAACAGGAGTTTGGAGAAAACAATACTTGCAGACACACTGCTATGACACACAAACCAGCAAGGGACAGTGTTTGGCTTGTGCAGTGGCATTGGGGAGCATATCCTGGGAAAATTCAATCTTTAACCACCAGAAACTACAAGTGGGTCAAAATGAAAGATGATGTGGAATGAATAGCAAGGTCCTATCTGGGGAAAACAGAGTCATTTAGTTTGACGCAGTTAAGTAGATAACTAAATATCCAAATAAAAGAGCTCCTGATAAATTCTTACCTTTCTCTTTCTGGTGTAGTAGTAGAGCTTCAGAAAAAAAAATTTAAAAAAAAAATATATATACAATTCACAGCGAATTAACTTCAAGTAAATCATGCAAGTACCCAGATTTAGCTTTCCCATTTGTCCTTAAAATAAGGTTAAGTTAATAATTATTTTAAAATAAATCTATATTCAAATTTGCTTCTCTTCATTATTGTGATACTCAGATTTTTTTACATAAAGTTCAAAGGTACAGTTATAATATTTTAATATAGAAAACAATTTTTGGATTTTACACATAAAAGTACACCTTTATATAAATCAAACTATACTGTTTCCCATGACTTCATTGATCACAAATATGATTTGTTGTACTGTAATTATGTATGTCTATGCATATCATTATTCACCTCTCTATATTTGATTCAGAGGTTTAACATTCAATGGAAACAAATCTTTAGTTCTGTAACTACAAAAGCCTAGATAAATCTACTTTTAGCAAAACTATAACTTTGAGTTTGACAACTACATTTAAAATGTGACCTATGCAGTAAAATATTTAGTATCCACAAAACAGAATAGAAAGGTCATACCTAAATGCATGTCATATTTCATATAAAAAGTGAGATGAACTTTCTATTTATTTAGATGTTTTTGAATAGTTCTTTTTGTCCCCCCAAACATTCCCAGAATACATTTCAAGTTTCATTTTAAATCCCATTTTATACAATACCTAATGCTGACATCAGTCTCCACATTGAATCAATTATCTAGTCTGAATAAACTTTAATTGAGCCTTTTAAATATGTGCAGCTGTTGTGAATTGAAATAGGCAGATAGTTTATCTCATTAGTATTAATTTAAATGTTCGTGGTTTTACACATTTTCATATGCAGTGCATTTATAGTAATTTTTTGTGATTTTTGAAAAGAATGAACAAACCCTCTATAAGTTACCTTTATAGTAACAATCAAAAATTTTTTTAAATCAAGAAGGAACAAACAACATTGATTTTGAAAAAGCTATCAAATGCCAGCGCATGATTCTTGAATGTATCAAAATAATTCAGAGTACACTTGTTCCCCCACAATTTCTGGGGTGCTTTAGGATACATGCTAATAACCTGAATTCTCCTTATTTCTCTCTATATTATGATTTCTCATATTGTTAGCCTGATATCTTTTGGGCATTATTATGTCACCTTGCACTGTTTCAAATATATTTGCTCTAATGTAAAAGAAAAAAAAGAATTTGGCTAAGCACAAAATTTTCATTTGCCTTTGTGGGTTCTCAAGATTAAGACAGAAATAAAGACATATGATAAACTAATTTCAAGTAAATTTTCACTTATATATGTATATATATATACACATATATACATATACATGTATATATACTGGAAGACATTGTTGTTCTTTTGTTTGATTTTTTTCTAGGACCAGATTTTAGTATAAAATATTTATCATTTAAAAATTAATAAAAATGGTGTTCCTCATTATTTGAAAAGAAAATGTTTCAGTTTCTTTTGTCTGCTTTTTTTTTAATGAATACTCTTGCACATCAAAAATGGATGCCCCCCAAACATGACTTTCTGGCTAACTGTAATAGTATAAGCTTAACTATATAACTATATAACTGTATAACTATAAGCTTAAATACCTGATGTCTCAAGAGTTACAGGTCAGCCTATTTTTTAAATTTAATGTAGTATGTAATTTAAGATAAAGCATTGAATATGGATTTTTAGCATTCTTGAGCTTTAGGTAATAGAAATGGTCTTCCTTTTAAAGTACATTTGATTTTAAAGAGGATTTCTGATGTGTGAAGACACTAGGGAACATATACAGGTATGTAGTATAAATTAAAATGTGTGTCTGAGTGTGGGTGGAGGGAAGATCTAAAATAAAAATATTTCTAGATGTTTTTTTCTGATATCTCTGGTCATAGAAACATTTCCCTTGTTTTTACACTTTTACATCCTAGAAATGCAATAGGACAGCAAGAGCCATTATTTCTATTTTCACCCACTCTTCCTTCTCTAATTCTCAACAATGATATGTGTACATGTATTTGTATATACATATACAGTGTTCATTTTTACACTAAATTTTAAATGAGTGCTCCTGTACATAATAGTTAAATCATTTTAAGTGAAACAATTGTTAAAAAGATATTAAAAATAATATACATGAGTCAGACAAAAAATTGTAATTTGGAGTATATCTATACAAACTCAAGGAGGTATCTTTTGAAAAATAGATCTTTGAAAAATATGTTTGATTCAAATGTGTTATGCAGATACTATTTCTTGAGCTGACAATACTTAAAGACTTGTGTTTGTGTTTTGTAGTTTAACAATTCTCTTCAAACTTTCTTCCTCAAAGTCATTGAAAAGTGAATAATTAATTAGCACTATGAGTTGACTGCTGTGCTAGGTGCATGTTATATGTTACAGTATTTAACCTTAGACCACAAGACTGAATGTTAAATATTATCACCTTCCCTATCTTAAAGGATAAGTAAGAAATCACCAAGGGTCCTACAGCTCCCAAGATTTCAAATAAAAAAACTTATGCAGAAAGAATCATCATTTGTAGGACATGCCCAAAATAACTGATATACACCCTCCCAGATTTAAACAAAAAGCTTTTTGTTAAAAAGGATAGGCAAGAAAAAAAATAGAATGGATTGTTGGTCTATTTTCTGGTTAAGAATCTCTCAGCTATTATGCAACAAAATAAAAAAAGAGCTAAAACCTCCCATTTAATGTAAAAATCAAAACACTTTGCGAGGCATAACTTCTTGGACTTTAATTTCAAGGAGATACACACACACATATGACCCACATTGATATATATGAACTGATATGTATGAATATATGAATAGATATTATCAAGGCAGATATCTAATGATTTCATAATCAAGAATTGGGTAAAATTTTGAAATAAAAGCATAGTAGCATGCTGAAACAATTTATTTTTTCATTCACTAAGGTCTCTTAGTTTTATAGCACATTGGTTTGATTTTCCTTCTTTTCTTGTGACAATATATCCTAAAACAGAACTTCTGTCTGCAGTAAATAAATACTAAAGGTTGGAGAAAAATTGATTCTAATAACTGTGGTAAAATTCCATTCATTTTATGGATTGAAATGCATTAACAAAAATATAAGTTCCAATCTGTTCAATGTTATGAAGACTAATACAAAAGGCATTGTGAGAAAAGAAATTTGTGTTTTGCTCTATGTGTGCATTACACTGTTCTAGTACTTAATCCTGCATAGCACTCAGCAGCATCAATCACAAAATTCCTAAAAACTTTACAGTTAAATCTAGATCTAATGTAGTCTTTAGAAGTGTAGTTTTAACTTCTAAATAATCTTATTAGAAATAGAAACTCATATTTTACTATGAGATAAATTTTTTAAATTGTAATTTACTTCAGACAACTCTTACAACTCCTTGGAAGTTTATATCCAATGCCAATCTTTCAATAGTTTCAACTTAATTGTGCAATAAGCATTAAAATTCTAAGTTATCAGGTACATTGAGTAGCCTGTACTCTCATTCCTCAGTCTGAAAAGAAAACAATTTTATGAATATTCTCATTACTTTTTCAAACTTTACACAGGTACTTACTTTGCTCACTGTCAATAGAGGTGTTTAAAATTATTTCATCTCATAACAATTGCAGAAAAAGGAGAGATTGGATTTTTCTAAAGTATAAGTAAAAGATCTCAATGAAGACAATATAGTGCTGATTTCAGCTACCAGAATAACCAAATTTAACCCAACTTTGTATGTGAACATTAGTGTAGACATTTTTTTTTAAAAATCCACATTGTGTAGCAATAAGAGAACACTGGCTGTGGGGAATGTGTGGTACTTTGCATTTTTTATCCCAGAGGCAGAATCTAACAAGATATAGTTAAGTTTAGCCAATAACAGAAAAGGAGCTAATCTTTATTATTAACAAGAAATAAAATTAATATTTTGTTTTTGATTGTTTTTAAGATTCTTGCTTATAAAGATATTGTCAATGGTAGAAATAAATCAATTATGTTTTTTTCTTGCTCTATACACATTTCATTTGTACTAGATATCTAGTGCACATACATATTTTTTGCTACCAGTTTGCCTATCTATCATTCACAATGAAGCCTATTTTGATCAAGCACCCAGTTCCAGGCAGCTTTTCCATTACTATGTTACAATCATAAAAGTCAAACTTCTGAGGTGGTTTGCATATGCCCTGAGGCACACAGTAGCAGAGACAGGATTAAGTGCAGCTCTATGTGATTGACTCCATGAACCAAAGTGATGTCCTTAAAGTTGGTGGTAAAAAGATATTCCATTGGATCTAACTTTTGTTTGTTCGCAGTACTGTGATTTGAAGATGGGTTCTTGTGATTGCTAAGAAGATGCTTTACCATTTGAGAAATAATCTCAGTCATCTTAGCTTTTGATATTATTCAAATAGAGGCTCATGTTTTGCTGGATCTCTTAGGTCATGATGTCCTTTTTGTTCTCCTCATAATTCAGATGACAATGATCCAGCTTTCTATTTCCTCTTGATCTCAACTTTTGGAATAACAAGGGTTACAAGCATGAGCCACCACATACAGTTTCCTTCTTCCTTCCTTTCTTTTCTGTCTTTTGCTTCTTCCTTCCTTTATTCCTTCTCTCCCTCCCTCTCACCCTTTTTTCCTGCCTTTTGCCCTCTCTTTCATTCTTTCTCCTTTGTTGGTAGTACTGGAGTTTGAACTCGAGGCTTTGCACTTCCCCAGCAGTTGGTCTACGTGAAGTTTACATAAGAATTTCTTGAGATTAAAAGGTAAAGTATTTTATTAACACTCCACAAATTATACATCACATTTACTTATATCAAAAGTAATGTTACTAAGCTTGACATAAAGGAAATATGCTTGGCCATCTGTGTTGACACACACTTTGTCATGTAGTTTTGGGTGTCAAGAAGGGGATATAGTTCTGAAAGTCATCACTGGAGGAGTAGATAATTAATCTGCTAAAATCCTGTGTATTTGCTTTGGTAGTACTAAGTAGATGTTTGGCTTATCTTAATGAATTCTTAAAACTATATAAACTATAGTGTTTCAGTTTAAACTTGATTTGTATGTGCTTAAATAAAACTCAGCAATGATGTTCTAATAAGCATTTTTACTTACTGAAATTTATACTTCCACTTTATATATCAAAGAAGTCATGAAAAAATGACATCATAGCAGAATGTTTGCCTTTCAGATTTTTGTTTCTTTACTTAGATTCTGTCTAGGAACATGAGTAATGATGGATAATTTGTCAGAACTGAATTCTAAACAGGATTAAGGTGAATTGTTTCCTAAATAAGTAGTCAATGTATTACTGGGACAAATAACCTAACTTTACATTAATATCATAATGTATTGTAACAGAGAATAATAGCTTATAAAACCCCATCATTTTAATTGATGTTGAATCAATTGACAGATATGCTTATGAGAAACATAAGTCTCAGTGATATAATAAATACTAAGACTTGCTGTTGCATATATATGTAGATATACGAATGGATGGACATATGATGGATAGGAAAATAGGATCAATTGACTGATAAAGAGCAATACACTGGAGAAATAGGGATAATTTAATGCAGTCTGAAACTTTTGATATAAAGTACGGTAAGGCAATTCAAAAACACAAGTTTTCATTTTTAAGAACTTTCAAATTTTAGAACAGAGTATAATCGTAATTTAAAAAGGAAAGGGCTTTAAGAGATTGCTCTGGAGTGATAAAGAATTGTCACATTCCACACATTTTTCAACTGGATGTTTCTCAGCCATTGACCAATAGTACAATTGTGTTCTAAAAATTTCATGGTCTTGGGTTGTTTTCCTTCAGAGGCCAAACAATTACATTACATTCACTCTTCTGCACAGAGACCATATCATCTGTGCTAATCTACAGCAATTAATCCAACCTACATTGTGAAGAACAGAATCCAGCAGCACCTTTAAATGAACAACAACAACAAAATGTAAGCGAGTGTGGCCAAAAGAAATGGTTGGGGAAGGCAGAAGAGTAAAAGGCAGTCTGGGTTTCCTTTGACTTTTTGTTTTGAAATTTTCTATCAAAACTTTTGCCTTTCTTTTTCTTACTCCATTTTTCCTTTTCTCCCTTCTTTTTTGTTTTCCTTTTATATTATTTCTTTCTTCCATTTTTAATTCAAGTTCTAGTGCATAACCATGTTCCTTGGACCAAGTTATCAGCTACTATTAGTATCATAATCCAAGTTCAAGTGTAATTCACTGGGAGCATTGGCTCAATTTCCCACACAAAAGTGTATAATACCTAGCATATTATTCTTCACTGTATTGTCTTCCCTATCACTTCCAAGATACTATCTTTTAGAAGACATCTACAGCCAGATACTAATGGCTCATGCCTATAGTTCAAGCTGATACCTGGAGCACTGAGTATCAAAGCTATCTGGGGTAGAAAAATCCTTGAGATAACTAACAAAATGCCACACTGGACACATGATTCATGTGGTAGACAGCCAGCCAAGGAATCAAAGACCAGCAAGCTAAGAGGGCCTGAGTTCAAATCCCAGTACTAGCAAAAATGCACACCATTTACAAGTCAATAAATCAATGTTCATGTACATTATATATTACATATTTTATATATGTACATGCCTATGTGTACATTTTTCAATAAATCCTTAACTTTTTTTTCAGGTAGTAACCTCTCTTATACATAGTGGAGAGTGGCTACCAGAATCTTACTTGGCTTACAATAGGCTGACTTCTACTTCTTTGACTCCAAAATGTAAAGGGAAATTTGGAAATATAATTTAAGCTTTATCCTAGTGTTTTGTATTTAATCCCTAACCACTTACTTCCAAATATCAGTAAATAGATTACTTCAGAAAAATAATACTCAAGCTTGCATGCTAATGGTACAAGCCTGTGATCCTACTTACTCTGCAGGCTGAAACCTTAGAAGATGGCAGTTCAAAGCCAATCTGAGAAGAAAAGTCAGCAGGACTCCATCTACAATTATTCAGCAAAATATCATACTGGAGGTGTGTCTCAAGTGGTAGAGAATCATTTGTGACCAAGGCCCTAAGTTTAGACTCTGATATAGGCACATACACAATAGTAAAAACCCCATTTAAGTTTAACATTGAAGCAGTAATCTTTCTAATGTTCTGATAGTTTCTAATAAAACATGTATTTCTTTTTTCTGTCACCATGGTGATAAAAAGGACAGAACTGAACTAAAATGCCACAAGAGATATCCACCGGAGATATTTTCCTTCTAACTGGAAGTGATATTTCTACCAAAATGTTTGCATAAGAAAACATGTTGAAGCATTAAATACAGTATAGAAAGATAAAACATTTGAATGGCCAATCCTGAGGACTTTAAGAAAAACTATTTAGAAGTTATTTCCATTTCATTTTCATTCATTTAACCATCTCTTTCTTCCCAACAACTTTCAAAAATATTTTTGCCCTTGAGTCATG